>NC_135857.1:33406440-33458940 GCF_031162955.1 Sander vitreus | reverse complement strand
AAATAGAATTTGAGGATAAATGCTCTCAGCTGCCACGCTTTGGTGTGTCTTCACTGTAAGGACATGCATAATGAAATCAAACCCACGTCTGCAGTTGTGTTTATTTGTATGTGTTGCTCGTGGTGGAATCAGCTCGCTGTCAGTGCGTATTAGTGGGTTTTTCACTGAGCTTCATGCACTTTTTCAGGTTGAACACAGCTGCCAGCAGAGCCCGCAGGTCTACTGCCGCATGCTGAGCAGCTGAACTGGAGTTACCAATATTTCAGTCCTATTCCGATAACACAGTAGTGTGTTAATTGATGTGAGCTTTATAGCCAAGCTGTCAACTTGTTTTTATGCCTTTTTTATGTGAATGATTATTATAGACATTATGCATTCATGATAAAAAGTCTGGTAAATAGGAATTAGGGTTGTGCAGAAATGGTTATTATCTTGTTGGCCAGAAAAGACTGGAAACAGGAGGACACAGCAACAAAATCAACCAACCACAACACCTCTAAAGCTCACTAATCGACAGGTTATTTAGCTTGTGGGTTAATTCGCACAAAAACCGTGCCGTATTAGCACCGTGTTTAGGTACCCAACCCCAGTTGTGGACATCAGTTTATAGTGTACTTATGGTGTATTTCATCTGTGTTTGGCTCCACACTTTGTTTTCTGTACTGACTTGACTTTATTGGGTTTATCATCTTACGGTTACATCCACTATGAAGAAAAAGCAGTCAATTCTGATAGGACAAACACAATATTACAGAGTGAAAACAATCCTTTCTGTTACAGGGCATGGAACTGAATAGATAGCTGAGCTGACAGCACTGAAGGGTAAATTTATCAGCAAGATGCATGTGCATAAATAATCCAGGTGATGTATAGTCTCTGCAAGCAGGCTGACAGCTATACATATTCAGCAAGCACATACAGGAGCCTCGCAACACAAGCATGATGTACAGTACAGATCATGTGCCTCATACACTGAAAAGGTTTGTTTTTCATACGATGACTGAGCCTGTAGTTACGCGTCATTTAGATTTGATTCCTGTAACATCTACTTTGACCTTTTTATTCAACACTGTCAAAGGTGTGACTGTGTTACAAAGTTCGGTAGAAATGGTTGCACTTCGGTATTTTTGTCTATGGGAGTTGGGAGCGCATATTTCCAAAGCAATTGTCTGCCGGGCTGTCAGAAATGTGACTTGCATTAAAAAGTTTGCTGCATGGTGTTCCCAGGTCACAGAACCACAAGGCTCATCAAAGAAGAATTCTACAGAATTGCAGGTATGCCCTTATCCGTCTAAACAATAATTACTCTATTAACTATTAAATTTAGACTTGAAGTTCTAATCATTTAGTTTTATGTTTCAGGGTTTCCAGGTTTGATGGGCTGTATAGATGGCACTCACATTTCTATCATAGCTCCTTCTGTAAATTAAGGAGATTATGTTAATTGAAAGTCCTTCCACAGCATTAATGTGCAAGTAGGCTTAAACAGTAACAAGACACTTCACAATACAGCTCCTGCTAATTACTGTTATACACTGTGAAGATCATATGTGATGCAGACCATCTCAAACCAGTTTTGTCCTCATTTAGCTGCAGGAAATGATGCGCCAGCCAGTTTTGGAGTCTGGTTATGTACCCTGATTATAGGAATTGAGAGGTAGGTAAATCTGCATATCGTCTGCATAGCAATGAAAAGAGAGATGTTATGGGTTTGGATGATTCTTCCCAAAGGGAGCATGTAAAGACAGAAGAGAAGTGGACCTAAAACTGAGCACTGTGGAACTCCTATATGAAATATTTGCAAGTGAGGAGGATGAGCTGCCAAGGTAAACCATGAACTGTTAAGGCCCTGTTCCAGTGCCTTCGTAGGCTCAGGGTCTCCCCAGAAAAGGCATGCAACATCATTGTGGCATGTGTGATTCCCCACAACATTGCCACAATTAGAAGAGAACACTGTCCTGCACATCCCATCCTAATTATACAGTCCACCCCGCTGATGCACGAGATGAAAGAGCAGTCAGTGACACAATCTGCTACCAGCATTTATGATCGACCCATTCACCAAATGTGCTATGATTCTTTTATTCTTTTTTTAACTAAAGGTTTCAATTACACAAAGTCCATTAAACATAGACAGTGATTTAAATCTTAAATGTGTTTCTGTATTTAATGTTTGTTAGTCACAATGTACAAAATTGAGTTACTTTCTCCTCCAGCTGTTGATATCCTTTTTCATTACAGAAATCATTTATTTCCCATGCATTTCCGGAGCTAATTATGCATATAGTTGCCAGATTTTCACAGGGGACTTTCTGGAAAGAAATATCTTGAGTGCTAACTACAAACGGCATAAGCACCCTGATCATCTGAATTCTTGATGGATAAATTGGGGCTAAATACAATCAGAAGTCTGTGTTGTGCATCAAGCCAAAGGCTAAGTAGTCAAGGTTTGAATTTGATTAGATTTTTTCTCATTTTGGAGACTGTTTCAGATCCCCAGTGGCAAGCGTATGAATAAAAAGAGTATAACGTGTGTATGTTTAATGCATGTGCATAGTGAGGTCATAGAACCAGACAGAAGAAGGTGGCTTTGTATCTAATGTTAGTGTGTGTGTGTGTGTGTGTGTGTGCGCGCGCGCTTGCGTGCGTTTTCAGAAAAAAAGTATGCTGTGTGGCAGGCCCACCAACCTCCACAAGGAGACAGTCCTGAAACAAAACATTCCCTTATCGTGCAGCTGTCTACACTCCCTGAATCTGAAGAGAGACAAACATAATTATACGTGAACAGGTTTGGTTATTAGAGACTGGCCGGATATTCTCGTTCCCTGACCTGTGACCTATGAAGGACCTTATGTTGTCTAAGCTTTCCCTTCCGTCTCATCATACCACTACATGGTGTTTCTAGAAATTCCACCACACTTGTAACCCTTATAACCTACTTGTAATGTATGAGGCTTATAGCCGCTGATAACGGCCATTCAATGGAGAGATAACATTTAAAACGGGTGCTTACATTCATCAGGTGGAAACAAACACAACTTCAACAAGATGATCATGTTTCTCTGCGTCTACCAAAATGTGAAAAGAGGCAGCCACTTGTGAACACGTTGGCCACAACACCACCATAATGGCAGTGCTGTCCCAAGTGGCCAGGAATAAATGCTTCTTTAAATTTACGTCGTTTAAGATCTTAGCGTACATACATACAGTGACAGTGAGGCATTAAAGCCGCTAAAACATTTGGAAAACATACAAGAAAAAATGCAAAATCCATTATGAATGAATTTGGGGATTTTTTTTGGGGGGGGAGACTGATCTCAACAGAAAACGAAATGGTTCAGAAACTCTGAAAATGTAAAATTAGAATATGCAAATACAGTATACAAACATAAGAATTACTGGGCCATGTGTGTCCCAAAACCACAACTCAGAACACACCAAACTCCAGTGGAAAATAGAGTAAGACACAGAATGAGAATAGAGTGAGGCTTATTAAAATATAAAGCAAAAAGCAGGTCATTGCACTGAAAATCAAACTTATTACAACTCTTTGGAAGGGAAATGTCTGAACGTTGATATCTGATGCATGTCAAAAAGTAGAAACGCGCCATGATTAAGCCGGAAATAAATACATCACACAATTGTAATGCGAGTTGTCGATGTGTGGTGGTTGGAACACTTTAAATAAGAAGAAACAGCTGGATGGAGACAGATAACTTTGTTAAGCAGCACTTTACTGTTCTTCCCACTCACTGACATATATATAATGGACCGACAGATCCTGTTGCTCTGGACGGAGACCAGTGAAGGCCATTAGAAGCACTTTTTTGGTGAGCACTGAGCGTTACTGCGCAGCCTCCAACTGAGAGAGACGACGTAGATGTGACGTGAGCAACCTGTCTGAAAGTTATAAGTCTTCTGGTAGCTGTGCCAAGAGAAATCTCAATCATTCCCAATCTAGCAGAGATGGAGAGAGCAGGTATATGTAAGGAGATAACATAGGCACAGGCTAATTACTGCTAACTAAAATGCTAGTTAACATTAGTAATTACAGTTAAACAGCTAATGTGAGACGGAACTTCCTGAGAGCTTCTCCTGACTATACAGTAATTCCTCTACTATGAGACAGTAAGTCTCGTGGTTATGACACAATCGTTAGCCTATTTTTACAAAAACGTCTGCTACGGAGCCATAACGTGAGATACAAGGTAATAGAGCCTTTTATACATTGTTGTGTTTCTTTAGAAATAAAAAATGGACAAATAGAGTCTTTAAACGCTTCAGATGTAAAGATATTCGCTGTCAAAGTGACGTCAGAATGAATGGCAGTCAATGGAATGCTAACGGGAGGTGATGGCTTATTAGCATCAAAATGGCGCCATAGGAGGTTCGTGGTCCGAGGAGAAGCTTACCCCCTTGTTCCCACTTCATCAGCTCCACAACAACAACACTTCCTTGTTTTACTCCATCACATGTAGCTGAACTAACCAATCAGACGCTAGCAGAACTTAGACTCAGGTAAATGCGAGGAAATCCACAGAGGTAGATTATTAAATGCTGATGTAAATAATTAAACACGCAAATATGGAAGTACTGACTGTTTAAACGCAAATATGTAAATAGTTAACTGTATAAACATTGTAAATACATTTTTGTAGATTAACTCAAATATATGAATAATTTGTAAATCTTACACAATCATAAAGGCCCATTATTGAAAAGGTGCATAGATTTAAGTTTAGATAAAGTCTTCTTGTTACACCACAACTGCTGGATTTAAAGTGGAACTTTACAACAAGCTGAAATCTTTCTACTGTCATGAAATAGAATAAAATAATGCTTACAATAATAAGACTACACGTTAGAATGTCATAAGTTTTGACTTGGTTAAATGACAATTCAAAAAATAAGATAGTGGCAGGCCAACCAGTCCTCCAAATGAAAAGACAAAATGTCCCCTGTGAACACAGCAGATAGAAGCCGGGTACGGATAGGGGTACGACGTGCAACATGACATTACATATGCTGTATGTCTTGTGTTTTCATTCCAAAAAATAGGCTGCATTCAAAGACATTAAAGACTTGCAGCTTGACTTCCATTTATTTATTCATTTTCTTTCACATTTTTATTGAGATTTTCATATTGCCTTTTAACATGAGCATTTCCGCAAAGGAAGACTTCCATCTTACTTATGAAAACTTGGTTTGGACCTGAATTCAAAGTCTTAAAAACAGCTCCGGAAAGTAATATTATAATATTCATTTTAGCCATTATCTCTGTTTGCTACTGTACATAGCAACACATCCTCATACCGAAACAACATTATAGGTTGATATTCAAAGACTCCCAATACGACACATACAACCATTCTATTTACTGCCGCACAGTGGCGGTTTAATCATGTGACCGTCATCATGTGACCGTTCTATTTAACGTAACGGGCGTAGTATTAACTAGGGTTGGGTATCGTTTGGATTTTTACGATTCCAATGCAGAACCAGTACTTTTAAAACGATTCTGATTTCTAAACCGATTCTTGAAAAACTGAAAAATGACGTCAAAGATGTAATATGTTTACTAGCGATTACGTGCAGTTTAGGGTTAATATGTTTTTACGTCCGTTTTGGTGAGACCAGAGGGAAAATATGGCATTATAAAAGTAGGCTATATTTACGGTAGCTAGCTAACGGTAGACTACAGAGAAAGTGTGATATTTTTACGTCAGTTTCGGAGCGACAGAGGGAAAATATTTGAGTCGACACATTAAGTGGAACCGAAATGAGGAACCACAATTTGCGTTCTAATCCGGTCCGAGTACTACCGGTTGCGTAGGTTTCGGTACCCAACCCTAGTTTTAACCTGACCTCACAACTCCTTTATCTTGATACTTTTTTCCCTTCTTTTTTTTTAAACTGAACTTAATTTGTGCATAAACATTCCTCCTCCCTTACTTGGTGATTCCCATCAAAACCAAATGGTCAGCGAAAGAAAACCAGCGTAGAGAGAAAAGAAAGAGGTGATGCTTCTTTATGACCGAACTGTTCAGACGAAATCTGGATATATGATGGTAAATACAGATCAACAGTTCAGGGAAGCAGGAGTTATTAGTGACAGTGATGGGAAAACGGAGTGTGTTGATGGGATTACAATCAATTGGTGCAGCACTTCATCCAGAACTAATGGCCATGTGTTTAACGTGAAGCAGCAGGGGCCACATTAATAGCATCATCAGGCTAATGGGAGACCGACTGAATGAACATGCAGTAAAGAAACCTCTCACTCACACACACACACACACACACACACACACACACACACACACACACACACACACACACACAGTTAAAGTCCAGGAGTTCCTGACTGGTGACTTGTGTTTATATAAAAATATTCTTCTTTTCGTCTGTGGTTAATTAGTGTTTTTCTCTAAATATGAGCTATTTGTACACCATTTAACCTCACATATTCCCATCATTTTGAAAAAAAGCTTAAATATATAAAGTATGTAACAATGTTTTAGTACTCGAGGCGGTCTTGGTCAAAACCGTCAAAACCACTTTTTGACGGTTACTCTCTCTTATCACGATCTAAGATAAAGAGGACTCCGAATTTTATTTCGAGACCACTTTCAAGATTATTCTTTGGGGGCTTTTCCCTTTTATTCGATAGTGACAGTGGATAGACAGGAAAGGGGGTAGAGAGAAGGGGTGACTCACTGTAAAGGACTCAGCCCACATGGGGCGCACACTCTGCTGGGTGAGCTACAGGCCGCCCCAGTAACTGCCTTTTGATTAATTTATAAAGTAATTTCTCATGATACACTTATGGCAATAAAAGATGTGAATGAAGAAGAATCTTACCTTATTTTCTGTGGGTGTTTTGTCTTTCAGATCTTCCGTTTGAGGAGTACCTATAGTTAGCATTTTCCACATTTTATGTGTGTCGTGCAGTATCTGTCTCGGTCTAGATACACTCTGGTCTTGGTGATTACTTGGTCTTGGTTTAGGTGGTCTTGACTACAACACCGATATGTATAAAAAATAAATAGTTTAGAGCAGGGGTCTCCAATAAATAGCTATCGAGCTACTGGTAGCTCGTGAGCAGGTTTCCAGTATCTCGCAGATAGGTTGACAAACTGAGACACAAAATTACCCCAATATTAAAAGTGAGGTAGCTAACTTTGTGGGCCATATACGTGTAAAGTGGTAATTTTTTCTTGGAACCTGATGGGAATATTTTCAGTGATGTAGCTAACTATGTGGGCCAAAAAGAACCTTGACGTGAAGTTAAGATTTTTCAAGTGTAGGGAATTTTCTGGGAAAAGGTCAAAAGCCTGGAGGCCAGAGAATGGCTATTGCAATTTCAGCAAACAGTACCTTCATTCAGCTTATATGTGTTATGTAAATAAATGTAAGCAATGTGATGCAAGTAGCTCTTGCCCACTTTCGTTATTTTAAAGTAACCCTTAGATGAAGAAAGGTGGGAGACCCCTGGTTTAGAGGAACCAAAAGTGGCCATGTAACAATCAATCAGGTCACGCAACACTCCAGAACCAAACAAACACAATTCAGCCAAGATGAACTAAAGCCAGAGACTAAACCCACTCAAGGCCTAATGAGATAATCAGGTACAGCTGTGCCAGGTGAACACAGGCGCGCAGGTTGGGAGGAGGGGGATAAACGAGGGATAATAAGCATCCAGCAGTGCATCAAGTCTATGCTATCAATTGCCTGTGTGGATATAAAATGCCCCTTAAATCTTAACAAGAAATAGCCTCGGAAATAACATTACTTTCTTGCCCAAAACGAGGCCCATCATTGTGCCAAAAATAATATTTACTGTGAAGAGTAATGCTCCGGAGAACGATTTCATTCATCAAAACACTGGATTTAATTCATTTCTACCTGTCTACACCAACCCTGGGAGCTGTGCCAGTGATGCCTTTTAGATGAATCGAATAATTCACTGTGCTTTTCCTCCAACAGAAGGCAGGGTGCTTTGTGTTGCCGAGCACGTTGTGATAAAATATAAATGAATTGAACAAGCAACAAGAGCCTGGCCACTGTCTCACTCTGCCTGTTTGTATGCAACAGTTTTATTGTCCAGTTGAACATTTCGCTGGTGTTGGATAAAACACAAAGCATGAAGGACTAAAGGGGGGTCGTTTGGAGGTCAAAGAGCTTCAGAAAAACCAAAATCCATTTGTGCCAGAATGTTATAAGTTTATGTCACATTCACGTCATGCCTTGCTGTTGGAAGAAAGGGTCTGTAAAGTGGGAGCTGTCAGACTGCTATCTGTAATTACAAGTAGAAACATACAGGTAATTTGTGACAGCTGCAATATCTGCCACTTGGTAAAAAGAAAATCTTCACAAATGTCAACAAACTCATGGAAAAATAGCTCACACTGCTGCATTCCTCACATGTGGGTGGTGTGAAATGACCAGTTTCTCCCAACAAGTGCTCCAAACCACAGCCTACCTCCTTATGCGGATATTTGGCGCTTTTTATACTTTGTCACCTTACTTCCTACTTTGCTCTAGTTATAACTACTATGGCCACTGGAGGGCACTGCCACTATAAATGTAAATATAAGTGGTAATTGCTGCTTGAATAAACAACTTATGCCAGGAACACACCGTGGGCTGAAGCGTCGCGTAAAGCCGTGAAGCGTAAATTTGTGCCTGATTGCGTGCCTGTGTCAGTACCCGATCCGTACCGCCTGTAAGATCCGTTCCGCGCATGCGCATAATTACATAGTAGAAAACTAACAATGTCCCCGTGCGATTTGTACCACGCATGCGTTGAAACACTTTACGACCAAACATCGCAACTTTTTTATTAAATCTTTATTATACAATAGTCATAGCTACAAACAATCGAGACTTGTCAATGATCCAAAACCGTGTAGCGACGTTGTTGTTGTGTTGTTTATGTTAATGTTTTTACTTGTAATACTTTGTCTTGACTAATGACCATAGACTGTCTATTATTAATGCGATGAAGTGTAAACGTACATAAGTGTCCTTTTGAAGACGGGATGACAGCTCTTCCAGCCACCACTGCTGTATACCATTATAGTAGCTACATGCTAACGGCAGTAAACATGTCATCTTAGCTGGCAATGTTGTTAAATTCTCCCCAACTCCGGGTCACATTCCTGCTGAAACATGTCCGATTGTGTAGTGTTTGGTTCAGAAGCCTTTATCTGCGATTTTTGACGTTAGAAAGTGCTGCTTCGTTCCACTAAGATCTAATGTTAGCATACTCATAGCTAACTATTGTAGCTGCATGCTAACGCGACATAGCGGAGCATATATAGCTAGCTATACATGTACGTATGTAGCAGGACTTTGTACCATAAAAAATCACCAATAAAGGCTTCTAAACCAAATACAGTAAAGTGACCGGAATTTGGGGTGAAATGTCCAGCTACATAATAGTTTGCTAGGAGTTTGCTGGTCTCTCACAGAGATCTCATTTGTAGCCTTGTTTTTACCTGATACTTTCATCGAAGTACAAACACATGAAGTGAGAGGTATACACATGCTTAAACTTTATTTAAAGCATGATTAACCTGAAGCAGGACGGAGTCATGACTTAAAAACACCAAAGCAAGGCTTCTAGCTAGCGTGAGCAAATTACCTTCAAAGTTGCAAAGAAATGATGAAACGTAAAATTTGAAGCCTTTATTTAATTTGCTACATGGTGTTGTACTGGATGGCCGGACGACCCTCCGTATATCATTAACAGATACTTTAGGCAACTCCAGCGAACACCTTGTAAACTTCATCTCTGCCATCATAACGGTCTACTGTCACTGTCTAATCAAAGCCCGTCTACGGAAAGCCGTTCCACTCCCTATTCAGCCCCATTGTACCGAATTTGGTTGCAGTTCCACCAGAGTTCCACTGGTGCTAAATGAATGGGAGTCTATGGAGCTAGATGGCTAAATGTGTCTCTTTCGCCTGATTGTCATTGAGGAATCTCAGGTTTGATTGTAGTTTTTGCAAGTTCAACATGGATTATAGGTCGAAAGTTGAATGAACGAGTACTTGTGTCCTTTGGATTTCTTACAGGTTGAGTTGTTGTTGCCCATAACATGCTAACATTCTGCTAATAAATGCTGATTGGTCAGTGAAGGACTGATTACGATCGGAGATCCCGCTTGACGGCATCTAATGCAGAACCAGAATGTCAGAGTGAATATTTCGGCGTGGTTTTTAAAACATTAGCAAACCTCTTTCAAGCACGTGTATTAACAGGGAGAGCCTAACCTGTCAGCTGTGTTGTATTAACAGGGAGAGTCTAACCTGTCAGCTGTGTTGTATTAACAGGGAGAGTCTAACCTGTCAGCTGTGTTGTATTAACAGGGAGAGCCTAACCTGTCAGCTGTGTTGTATTAACAGGGAGAGTCTAACCTGTCAGCTGTGTTGTATTAACAGGGAGAGTCTAACCTGTCAGCTGTGTTGTATTAACAGGGAGAGCCTAACCTGTCAGCTGTGTTGTATTAACAGGGAGAGGCTAACCTGTCAGCTGTGTTGTCAATGCTTCGAGAGAACAAAGGAAGCGACTCAGAGCTTGCCGTAAAGCAGTATCTCTGGCCGTATATGTGTGTGACGTCATTGACATTTTAAAAGGCTTTTTAAAACAAAAAAGCCACTTTAAAATAATCTAACACCCAGCAGTGTGTATTTTCTTAGCCTCCCCTTTCTAATGCAACATTCAAATTACTAGACAAAAAATGATATCCTGAGAAAAGTGGATTTTGAGGGGTATAGCTCCATAGAGTCCCATTCATTCTGCACTGGCCTGTGAGCGCCCCCTATGTGGAACTCTGGTGGAACTGCAACCAGTTCAGAAGCCGGAAGTAACAAGGGAGTGGAACTTCTTCCCTTATTAGAAATTCTTTGGTCTAATGTTTTCTTCTGGTAACCAGAAATGTCCAAACATCCTTACGCCAATGCGTGCATAGAGCTGTGGAGTTTGCCGGTATTCGCGCAAGCGTAGAACTGATCAGGCAGTGTCGTAAAACACGTTGAGTGAACTGATCTTACAGGAGTTACGGATCGGGTACTGACAGCCTGGCAGTTCTCCACGCCGGTCACAAAGCAATCCTTCTCCTTTACAAAATGTCTCTCTCTCTCTCTCTCTCTCTCTCTCTCTCTCTCTCTCCCATTGAGTGTTTGGGGTGTGTGTGTGTGTGTGTGTGTGTGTGTGTGTGTGTGTGTGTGTGTGTCACTCTGTCTGCCTCTCCGTGTGCCTGATTGCGTGTCTCGCTGTAGACACAGCTGAGAAGTCAAGACCGCTAAAATCCCCATAAACCTCTGTGTTTTATTTTGAAATTTGGTTTATTTTGTTAAGTATCCAGCTGCACTGCGGCCTTCCTGTATGTGATTACCTGCCTGGCTGAACACATTCACGGCTCGCGAAATAAATAGAGGATATGCGGAAACGATTGCTGCAGTCACTCCACACCTGACCGCAGCCTGTATGGACGGATGAATAGAATAACATGGGCACCAAAATGAAAATAGCTCCGCTTCACGGCGCCTCGCAGCTATTTGCGGCGCTTCAGCAATGTGTTTTTTGCCGTTATGTGGTCGATTTTCGGGGATGGGCAGTCTCGTTTCTTACTGTTCTTAGCCCGTGGAAGCATTCTACTTTTATTTTACAGACTTTGATTCTTAATTCTTAATTGTCTTTCCAACATGAACCACAACCTGAAGCAGAAACAGCATATCTCTTCTTATCTTAAGATGTTTGAGTGTAAATTTGCACTGTCACTCTTCTCAGGCATGTCTGACAATCTCCCCTATACTCAACAGGTGAGCAGCAGAAATTAAAACTCGAGGCTGACCGTTCCACTCCAGACTTCCTTTTCCTGTGCGTGTCCTGTGTCATGCATCATTTAAAGTAATCTGCTATATCGTCTCTAGTGTTTGACGTTTGTTTTCAACATATGGCATAACAAACTGCCGGCTGTGTGATAGAAACGATTATTTTTTCCTCTGAAGATGTTTAGATGGCTGCTTGACAGCCAACTGTGCACTAGAGAG
Organism: Sander vitreus; assembly: GCF_031162955.1. Lineage (NCBI taxonomy): Eukaryota > Metazoa > Chordata > Actinopteri > Perciformes > Percidae > Sander > Sander vitreus. Next base: position 33,446,880 of record NC_135857.1, on the reverse strand, counting down.
TGGGAGGGATAAATATGCAAAGAACAGATGGATGGATAGAACATAAGAGAGGAGAAATGGGGTGTTGTCAGCAGCAGCGTGAATGATCAAAAAGAGTTCTTTTTTTTTACTTTGTATAAATCAAAATTTTGCCAGATGGTGGGTCCAAAAATAAAGGATTCAGCCTCTGGGGACCATTAACTGTAAATTTCTTCTACATCTGGCAGTTATCAATGTTTATGTATGTTATGTATCAATCAGTTTTATCAATATTGACATTTTAACACAGAAATCACCAATCACTTACTTTGTATATAGTGTAAAAACATTCAGGAGAGCAACATAATTCTTTCACCATCATTTATTGTGGCAACTAGATTCAGAGAAGTAACTTGTTAAAGTTAAGATAAATATTTGAAAAAAGAACTGAATAAAGACGATAAAGTAGGTTGAAGAGAGACGAAATAAATCCATAAAGTGTATTGCACATACATAACAAATTACAATCCACCAATATTAAACACATAACCAGTATAAGAATTTGTGGAAAATACATTTCATTCAAGACAGTTCGGTTGAATCTTAAGTTCAATTAAGATTAGCCTTGCTCGGCGCCTGGGTAGCTCACCTGGTAGAGCAGGCACCCATATATAGAGGCTTACTCCTTGACGCAGAGAGCGTGGGTTCGACTCCGCCCTGTGGCCCTTTGCTGCATGTCATTACCCCCTCTCTCTCCCCTTTCATGTCTTCAGCTGTCCTATATAAATACCCTAAAAATTATCTTTAAGAGATTAGACTTGCTGGTTCTGAGAGGAACATTGTTCCTAGCCTACTTTCTAAAAAGTCCTTTGCGGTAAAAATCAGCAGACTTGACCGCACTTGTGCTTTTAATGCTCTTTACGGCAGCTGCCTACCCATCTGCTAATGAGTAAACCAGACTCCCTGCGGTGTTTTTCATAACAATAAACCTAATTTCCCAAGGTTAAAGCTCTAACACAAAGCAGGGAGGCCTTGTATTTACACACAGAAAACACCACATGCATGAAACATTAAGTGAGGAGGAGGAAGGTGCTACTTTTTGACCCAGAAGAAGCTGACTGAGCTTTATTATTTGTTTGTTTTCTCCAACACTCCTTGCTAAACGTCTGCATCGCTCTGACTCTATCCCCCCCTAGGCAAATCTTTTGGAAAGTTGAGCTTCACTTTCTTTTGGGCATCACTGGAGGCTTGTGTTTGACCAGTCACTGCATAGGAGAAAAAACAGTCAGGGGTTGTTTGCATGTCTTTAAACAAATCATATTGACGGTGGATCGGCAAAATAGTCTCAGGAAGGAACTTGTTTTGGTGGAACATTTGCACCCAGCAAAGAAAACGCCACATACAATATTAAATATATATATACAATATTAAATGAAGCTAACTGTAACACACAATACAGTAACGTGAGCTATTTAACTTAGCTGGATACATGCCTAATTTGCTTTTACCAGTGTATCGCCGTGTGTTCTTTGTCCATAGCAAATCCTTGCAAATAGGTCCCAAACGTCCCAGTTAGAGAGTAAATGCCGTAAACAAAGGCAAATGCATCCTGATAAAGTTCCCTTGGCCTTTGGAATTAAAATATTGGGTACTTTCCATAAAATCATCTCTCAATGCAAATCAAACCAGCTATTAGGCTAACTGAAATACAACCATGCCAATCTCTAGGTATGGTGAAAGGTATGTGATGATGTGGGGGCCAAGGGAACTTTATCAGGATGCATAGTATCCTGGATCCATGAAATAACTGGCCTTTCAAAATAAAAGTCTGCCTGCCTCTATGGGAATTTAACATAGGGGTGTACTGACTTATGCCCCCTGTATTTTAAGGAAGAACATTTATTTATTCACGATACATTATTCATTCACAAAGAAAATTGGTATCCTTAAAGATTGGATTTTTCCTCATTTTTTTAATTAAGGCATTAAGATCAATTTCCAATTGTACACGTTCCACCAAAACAAGTTCCTTTCCGAGGCTATTGAGCAGAGGCACCGTGGCTCTGTCCGGCGCTTAGCACCGCCCAAGACGTTTGTGATTGGTTTAAAGAAATGCCAATAAACCAGAGCAGGTTTTTCTCCCATTCCAAATGCTGTGTGGACTAGACAGACCCTCCTCGCGGCGCTGTGGAGGAAGGTCTGGCAATGTGAGACTTGGTTAAACAGAACCTGCGTTGATGTGTCAAAACAAAATGTGACGTTAAAAAAAGTTTGTGTTAAAGCATTTACTTTGACAGCCCCAATATATAAGTTATACACACAAACGCAAAAATGCACACAAATGACAACTAGGAGCTGTTGGGGATTTCTACTCTAATGAAGACATTTGGTGTCAAGGACTAACACACACAGAGTTCACAGAACATAAAATTGAGCAGATACACACCATTCCTAACAAGGAGGTCAATCCTTCCCAGTGAAGGCTCCGTAACTCTGGGAAATCCAATTCTTAGAGGGACATTCAGACTGTACTAGTTGGTTAAATATAGCGTTCTCTCTTACTCACATATACAAGCACAAACACTAAGACACACACACTTTTCTCATTTGGGCTGACATCCAATGGGACGAATAGCTGTTGTTCACAGCTAATGTCATTTAGTATCGACAGACCTTTGCAGCGGTGGCGGAGGCTCCGACTGCCACGGCCTCATGCCTCATTGACTCACCTCCAATTTCAAACTGAAGTTTGGACGTTCTTCTCTGTCCGCTCTGTGGACTAAACATCACCATTTGTTTATATGTGATAGCTCATTTACCACTGGGACTGCAAGGGTGCAAACACCTGATAGCATTGGTTTGGAAAATGTATTGAAGTGTCACTGCGGCACAAAGGGAGAAGCAGTCAGCTTTAAGTGTGAATGTCTGTTTTATTTTGTGCCCTTTATCTCTTTCTTTAAAGCCTCATTCCTGATAAAAAATGGCATTGAAAACATTGAAATTCAATGAGTGCACCAGGTGAGTCGTAATGTATTTATTTAGAGAGAAATATTGCCCTGTCAGACATTCTGTTTGCTAATCTTCATCTCTGCATGGCTATTTTCTCAGGAGGACTACATAATATATACACTGGCAACACTGATATGTTTTTTTTGTTTTTTTTAAATCACGGATTGTCCAGGGCCCCATATCAGGAAGGAGGTTTAACAAACTCTGAGTCTAACCCTGATCTCTGAGTTGATTTACTCTGAGATGGAAACTCAGAGTTTTCGGGTTTCAGAACAGCTGATATGAGCTGGTTCAATAAACTCAGAGCAGGTTGACGAGCGTGCACCACCACAATAAAAAGGCATCATGAATGGAGCTACGATACTACGTTTCACCGTGGTAACAACCACAAAGAAATGGGTCGGCGGAAATACTCACGCGCACATACAGGGAGTTAAAAAAACAACCCAGCGGCTGCTGCAAAAGAGAGAGAATTTGCTTGGGAGAAATTGCTGCCAGAGTAAATATTCCAATATGGTGTAGCCTATCATATTTAATCATAAGTAGAGCCTAATATTACTGGTGAAATGGTATTGAACCTATAATCCATTTCATTTAGGTGCATAACTGGGGGTGAAAACCTACTATGCCTACTAATCCCACTCAGCAGCACCATCATTAACAGAATTATAATTCATAATCTTTTATTTCTTCTGATGGCGCTACAGTGGCTTTACTAAAATGCTCCGCATCACCAGTGTTGAAAAGAAAACTGCCGTTTTCAAAACTGCTGGGATGTAGAGCATGCCCAAGATGGGTGACGTTAGTGATATGAGGACGGATAAGGTTATGTAGCCTAGGCTGCATAACAGCAGCTTCGGGATCATCGACGCAAGGAAATGTCATGTTTTTGGAAAATAAAAAACATTTTATAGTCTGCCTAACATGGTTAATAAACCAACACCATTTTCTTTATTCAGGCAGATAACAAATTGACTGAGAAACTTGGCTCCCGACCAGGTTAGGGTCGCAGACTCGGTTACCATAGTAACTGACTCTGAGGTGAAGTTACCTCTCTTTCTGAAACGGGAAACCCAGAGTTTCCCTCGTCTCAAGGTTAACAAACTAAACCTGCTTTCTGAAATGAGGCCCAGTTTTCTACCGACACCCAGTCAGCTGGATGTGTGTTATCCTGCAGAAATAGGTTTGAAATCAAAATCAAAACAGACTTTTGAGTTGAGAAGGACTCCGAGGTTTCTTACGGCGTTAAAAGTTGGTGTTCTGCTGTTCACTCACAGTGGTGTCTCTCTCTGTGTGTTTTGCTATCCCTGCAAGTCTTATTTCTGTTTGTTATCGAAACTTTTAGTCAGGAAATAAATATAAGTTACATCTGTCTGTATTTCAGTATTGTTGTCTGTTGATTCCTGGCAAGGGATGCCTGGGATGTTTGGGTTTAATCTCTGAATTTATATTTGTGAATGAATACATTTTTTTTTAAACTTTTGTTTGTGTTATTGTCTGTCAGGCTTGTTTGTTTGCAATATCTACTCTTTACAGTAGCTCATACATAATTATTGTTTGTCCCTATAATTTTTATACTATAATTGTCCGTGTGTGTGTGTGTGTGTGTGTGTACTGTACTGAGAGTATCTCTACGTTTCTAGCTTTCTGTATTTAGATGGATCCGTTTTCTCTCCAGCTATCTTTCAATCATTTCCAAGGACTTTCTTTCTCTCTGCGATGATGTTGACCATTGACATTGTCTGATAATTGAATCAAACGGAGTACTGTATGTCACTAAGGTTATACAATCTTTTTTCCATCCATTTTTGTAGCTTATACAAGTCTGGGTCATGGTGGCAGCAGGCAAAGCGAGGTAGCCCAGACAATCTTTGCTCCAGCAATGTCCACTTCAATTCTCCCTAAATTGGGGATCCTAGGGGATTTAAAGGCCAGATGAAATATCCCTCCAGCATGTTGAGGGCTGGCCCAAGGGTCTCCTCCCAGTTCCATGTGCCCAGAAAATCTCCAGAAAGGAAGGGCCCCAACAAACAGCCGATGCCAGAATCACCTTGTAAATGTCGGCGCTCCTCACCCTGTCCTAATCCCAGCAACCCTGCGAAGGAAACTCACTTCAGATTCATTTATCCAATCTTATTCTTTCGGTCACCACCAAAGTCATCTTCTTTGTAAAATAACAAAAACTAGATTTACTTGCTTGTTTAATTCCAGAAGTGAATCACTGAAGAACATGCAAGCTTTGTCACCAAGTTTTTTATTGAAAGTCAAGATAATAATATTTCATATCATACATTTTTCCATAAGTTTAAATCTTTTAAGTCGTCTTAGTCTAATATCGACAACGATTCATTTAGGGGATTACTCCCTTTCGGCCGGATGTCCGTCACCTTCCTCTGTCTTTATGTTTACATAATGAGGAAACAGGATGTTAAAGGGTCTCTGGTTCTGCTTTAAAATGCTTGTCTTCATATTTGTCCAACAGATCTTTCAGTGTCTCCATTAGCAACTTACCTTCTTCTACTCCCATGTCCTGTGGTATCCCACAAGGTTCCATACTTGGCCCAAACCTCTTCTCCATCTATTTGCTTCCAATAGGCCACATTATTCAAAAGCACAACATTTATTTTCACTATTATGCAGATGATACAAATATCTACCGCCCCTCTAGAGCCTAATAAGTACAACAATCTGACTGACCTCAATAAAACCAGTGTGTCCAAACGGCTGTGTCGAAGTTAACTTAGCTCGTTTTAACTTTTTGTGTATTAATCGTCTCTATTTGAGGAGATCGCTTTTAGTTTAACAATACATTATTTGATTTGTCCTTGAACCGTTTCCGCCTTTCCCTTGGTTTATCCCCGGGTTTATTTATTTGTTCTGCCCCTGGATACGATAGGAACATAACAATTGTCTTCAATTTTCCCCAGTTCAATGAGAATAAAACTGAAGACATTACTATTATTATTACCACCTTACTATTTATCATCACCGTTTTTATTCTTCTATTGTCGTTGGTTCCTTCTTTTAGTTTTTATTTTCCTGTGTGTGTTCTGTTAAGCACAATGGATCGACTGTGTTATGTGTAGTGCTGCATAAATTAAGTTGATTTGATTTATGCTGAACGTATCTGTCCAATCTGAGTTTTCTGTTGCACGACTAAAACAAATCCAAAACAAGTTCCTTCTCAAGGCTATTTTGCAGCGCCGCCATTGCTGTGTCTGGCGTATAGCGCCGCCATTGACGATTGGTTTAATGAAATACCAATAAACCAACGTGATCCAACCCCTTTGTCGGCTAAACTGTGCATGACCTGCCTGAGGAAATTAGATGGCAATTAGATTTAGCATTTTTATTGCTACTGATTCTTCTTATATTGCTATTGATGTATTTTCATTGAGTGTATATCACTGTGTAATTGTTTATTTAAAAAAGGTGCTGTAGTCAAAGACCATTATCTTTCTATTGACTTCTTTCCATCCTCTCCTCCTCTACAAACACTGTGATAAATTGATGGCAATTCATGCGGCTAAAGTTCCATTTTCTTGATTGAGTCTCTCTCTCTCTCTCTCTCGTCATTTAAGCCAATCACAGCTCTAATAATGTGAGCGAGACACACTCATACTGTATAATACAGAGAGGCAGAGGGCTTCAGTTGTCCAACCCGGTGTGTGCTACTGCCTTTGGTTTGATTTTGTGTGAAAGGGTTTATCTAAAGTAAAGGTTTTCCTTAGATCAAACTCCATTTCTCATTCTATTTTACCAGCATATATATATATATATATATATATATATATATATATATATATATATATATATAACAATCGCTCTATTCACTTCGCTGACACAAGAGCAGATAGATATAAGAAAGAGGCTCCAGAGGAAATGAGGACAGGTTCAAGTTGGGTTCACACGGATACATGTTTCAGGAAGGAATACAAATTAAAACAGATGAGAGAGGGTTTGTTGAGTTTTTTTTACAGAATGTAACAGATTCACAACAAAAGTGTTTCTCACCTGTGTGATAGAGGAAAAGATTGAATGCAAGAAAGAATGGAAAGACAGACTGATATAAAGATGACAACTAGAGAAAAAACAACACCAAATAGACAGCAGCAAGTGAAGGCAAGTAGAGAAAGAGATAATGAGCGTGTAACAGGGAAGTGAGACACAAACAGGTAATTAACAGACAAAATGTGAGAGATGGGCAGAGATAGGACAACTATCTGTATATCTGAATGGCACATAAGAGGAGAGCGAGTGATAGAGACAGAAACAGACAGAGAGACGGGCAGGCAGGTGCAGAGCCAAAGCAAATTAAAAGATGACAGTTCATTTCCAGCTGTCCGTCTGTATGTCAGTGAGACACCGGTTTGGTTTCACACTCATTTCAACGTGTCAGTCTCCTGGAAGACTTAATGGAGGACACCCACCCCTCCATCTGTAAGACGCTGTGCATAACGAGCTGCGTTTTGATAGGAAATCAATATTTCAATGCTCTGACAAGCCAAGCCGTTCTCACTCCAAACTCGTCAGGTACATGGCGCTTGGTCAGTGGCTCTCAGCGTCGGATACCGACACACAAGTCACCCTGTAGCGTCTGTTTGGGACGCACCGGGCAGAGCAACTTGGCGTGTCGCTGTAAGATGACGTATGAAGAGCAGCAATGGTAGGGAGAAGTAATAAAGAGCGAAACTCTGCCTAAGGACGCAGGTTGGGGTGGTGGAACGGTCAAACAACACAGGACTTTCACCCAGGAGATGGGGGTTTGTGTCTGGCGTGTCATTTCAAATGTACATACTTTAACCCCACCCATGATCTTTTCGTAACTCTAAGTGGTTTTACTGCATGTTGAAAAAAAGACGCCAAGGGGAACTGACCAAGCGCCTCAAAATAAGATGCCAAAGGGGAACCCGGAGCGTTAAAAAGGACGCCAACGGGTCCTGACCAACATCAGTATTCAACGTGTTAATGAGGATTTATGCTTCTGCAGGAGCTCTACGCAGAGTTTACGCCGTAGCCTACATAAGGGGCCTGAAGTTTATACTTGTGCGCTGTTGTCTGTGTCGTTCTAGGGTTTCTCTTAAAGGACAACTCCGGCACAAAATTAACCTAGAGGTTAATAACATGTGTACAGAGTCGACCGTTCTTTGGGATATGTTTTCATGCTAATCGAATGTGTCTCTAGCTTGAAACAAGCTAGCGCAAACCGCTGATTAGCTTATAATGCTAGTCTTCGGGGCAGAGGGTAAAGTAAAAAGAAACTGCTATTTCTATGCCACTAACAAGGCTCAAAATAGCACCACACTTCCACGGTAGCATAATGAGGGTCCCTACATGTAAACCGAAGCATTGAGAACTTTGTAGTACTACAGACAGTTTATTAAAAAACAGTCGAACGACAAACGTGGAACCAGTAACATAGCTCAAACACAGCGTTTGTCGTTCGACTGGTCATGACTGTTTTCCCAAGATGGCGCCTGTTGTATATGTGAATGCTTTATCATCTACGTTTTTAATAAACTGTCTGTACACTTAAAAAGTTCAATGCTTATCACTTGTCGGCATCTTTAAGTATCGCTCCTCGGTTTTTCAGCTGCACATACAGAATATTATATTTCAAGAGGAATTAAAACACAGCAGGAAATATGAGAGGAAGTATTAAGTTCGTCGACAGGAGAGGCTCATCTTTTCACATCGTTTCAGGTACTTTGAGTAAGGAGAGGGAACAAAAGTTTAAAAAACGCTTCCAAATCCAAGCAGAGGATGATGAAAGGGGAACAGGGGTTGATCTGAGAGCAAGGAAAGAATGGGGATCTGCTCTTCATCGCGTCAGTGAGGAGACGGGTTGATTAAATATTCAGGTTGATATCAGATGAGTGTTTAATTCGCCTGAACCGTGTGCCGAATGAGCCGCAGCTGCAGCGCTGCTGTATGGCACTCTGCAGCCTGAATGCATATTGTGACTGACTCAACACTGGGAAGAAGTGCCACTCTGACAAAAATGGTCGATATCATAAAATTAGCATAGCAATTAGCATTAGAATAAAAATTAGACCAGCATTAGATGAAATAGAGGGTTATGCAAGTGTGTATGGCCGTTTTTAGAAACTGTGTCTAATGTGGAAAGCAGCTGTTTTCGAAACTAGTTCTTAGACATTTCAAGCCATTTTTTACCTTTTTTTGGTACCTGACTTTATGGGAAACAAAATCATCTTTATTTCTCTTTTTTTTTATTTGTGCATATAAAACAAAATAAAAATAAATATACAATAACATAATAGAATGTACAGGTGGGATAAAAACAAACCTTAGGGCTTGAAAAAGTTAACCCACCTAACGTTGAAATCAAAGACAGCGGTACATGCTGCCAGACATTTGCATTGAATATGAAAAAAAAAATTATATATATATAAAGGAAAGAAAATAATACATTCCAGACAAGGGGTACTACAGATCAAAAAACAAGAAAGAAAATAAAAAACAAAGAAATATTACAGTGTTTAGCCTTTACGCTGTATCATAACTTACATTTACATAGCACTGTACTCCATCAACAGAAGTTGTTTAAGATTATTTTTCATTATCTTTTCTTGAAGGGCAGTAAAGCTATAGTGAGTAGTTTCTGTCGCCCAAATGAGGAATTCTAAGAAATGACAACAAAACTGTTGGCGCGTCAACATGATACAAGCCTTCAGTGATCGCGCACTGCCCCCCCCCCCTCCACACAGTTGCTAGTAGCCAAGGACGACACGAAGGATTAAAAAAACATGATGGACTCTTCAGCAGAGGTCATTATCTTCACTCCAGTTTCTGCGCTGGGAAAGTCACCGGATCGCCACAATCTTCTGAACATAGTCACACTGAGAAATACAGAGAGCTGTGTGGAGCTGATAGTTTTAAAGTGTTCATATTATGCTCATCTTCAAGTTCATAATTGTATTTAGGAGGTTGTATCAGAATAGGTTTACATGGTTTAATTTTTTCAAAAAACACCATATTTTTTGGTTGTACTGCACATTGCTGCAGCTCCTCTTTTCACCCTGTGTGTTGAGCTCTCTGTTTTAGCTACAGAGTGAGACATCTCACTTCTGTTCCATCTTTGTTGGGAGTCGCACATGTGCAGTAGCTAGGTAAGGACTACTAGCCAGTCAGAAGCAGAGTATGAGGGCGTGTCCTGGCAGTACCTAGGTAAGGACTACTAGCCAGTCAGAAGCAGAGTATGAGGGCGTGCCCTGACAGTACCTAGGTAAGGACTACTAGCCAGTCAGAAGCAGAGTATGAGGGCGTGCCCTGACAGTACCTAGGTAAGGACTATTAGCCAGTCAGGAGCAGAGTATGAGGGCGTGCCCTGACAGTACCTAGGTAAGGACTACTAGCCAGTCAGGAGCAGAGTATGAGGGCGTGCCACGGTAGCAGCTAGGCGAGCATTATAACGTGTGTTACAAAATGACCACGTTTGTCTCTGAAGTAAAGGCTGGAGTAGTGGTGGTCAAATGAAGCTTCGCGAACCACTGTCTTTATTTTCTGAGCTCAACTAAGGGAAACGCACTGAATTGCCATTCCTGTATTGGCAATCACAGTGACAGCAATATTAATTTCGCGATGACTTACTGAAGGCCTATTGTCCTGACTTTTTACTGACTAGATTTTGTAGTTGTACCTAATAAATCGGTGACGTCACACTCTGTCAGAGGGCTTTTTACATCTGTTTCTGAAAACAGAAAACATGTACCGGAGGTATTCTGTTGATATTCTAAGTAAACGGACATCTGCAACTGCACTGGATAGTAAAACAAAAAAGGGAAAGAAAAGTGTTTACCACTAATATAATTCTAAAAGAAGCTCTATCAAAGCCAGCTAAACCAGGTGGATCAATCTCTGTGGGAGATACTGCTCAATAACCTTTATACACACACGCACACATGCCCAATACATTGAGACAGACACACCAAACTGGAAATACACACACAAAGTCTGCAATGAACGTGTTGAAGTTAAATGCACAATCACTATCCATCACTCTGCTCTTTGGGAATGTGCACACACACACACACACACACACACACACACACAATCCATCTTTGTTGTCGGGGTTTGTAGATGGTAAAATGTCAACCTATGAATAGAAAGATGGGTGACAGAACAGAGCTGGAAAACAATCACACTTTGTCTTTCTCTCTTGATTCCATTCTTTTTTTCCTTTGTTTTTTTAAAGATAATTCTTTGGGGCATTTTCAGCTTTTATTTTGATAGGACAGCTGAAGACATGAAAGGAGAGAGAGAGGGGGGGTAATGACATGCAACAAAGGACTGCATTGAGGAGTAAACCTCTATATATGGGCGACCGCTCTACCAACTGTGCTATCCGGGTGCCCACTTGACTCCATTCTATTCATTTTAGAATGACATATTTTTCCATCAGCTGTGTAGAGACAAACAATGAGCTTTGCCAATGTCAAAAAAAAATTGTAAACGCTAAAGCAAATGAAAAAGGAGTTTTCCAAAATGGTTTATATTTTTTTGTTCTTGCAATAATCTAGCTGTCCTACTTGTGTAAAACCAAATTGATCTTTATATTGTTCATTCATCGCTCTGTCCGTCCTAGAAACCACTGACATTTACAGTTGTCACTCGGGACCTTTAAAATAAAGAGGTCAACTGTTCATCTCTCCAGCCTTGGTTTCCCCAGAGACAAAAACAAACCCGTTCTGACTTAACACTGGCACTCGGCCCTTCTCTCCTGTTGATTTAAAATAAAACTGTTTTGATATTTTTTGTCTTCTTCATTATCACAATTTCTACGTATGGTTTTTATTTGACCTCTTTGTTGCTCACTCAAGAAAGAAAGAAAGACAGTAAAGAAGGAAGGATGAGCCACATGCATGTTTTTTTTTTGTGGCCTTTATTATGACAGGACAGCTTAGACATGAAAGGGGAAAGAGAAGGGAATGACATGCAGCAAAGGGCCGCAGGTCGTAGTCGAACCTGCGGCCGCTGCGTCGAGGACTGAGCCTCTGTATATGGGCGTGCGCTCTACTAGGTTCCCACAGCAGTTGATTTTAAAACCTGGAAGTGTAAATATTAAACAGCAGCCCTAACCCTAACATTTGCAGATGGGTACCAATAAAAACCTATAAAACATGTTCATGCGTAAATATAAACAAAATGTACATTTTAAGGGAAATCATTATTTACAAATCACACTGCAAAACATTAACAGAATTGTGAAAAACACAATTAGATTTCAAGGGGCAGTCATAGAGCAATCCATTTGTACTCTTCCGAAGTCCAAGTCGGAAACACGCCCCCCTGACCTCGGATTTCCGAGCTCGGAACTCGGGCAACCACTGAGTACCCCGAGCTAAAAATCCAACATGGCAGCTCCGTGCATCAACAGTTGTGAAATCTGCAGTAACACAGTTATAAGCACTTCATTGTTATGTGTGTCTCACTAAATCAGTCGTACACGCAGTGCTGTCCAACTTCTGTCTGTGGACATGTTACGCTGTTTGTATGCACAAAAAAACAGCGTAATGCGTTGATATAAACTGGCATTACTAACAATGGCTAATGCTAATGAAAAACAATGAAAATCTGACGTGTGACGTCACTTCTAACTTTGGCTTCCGAGTTCCGAGGTAAATCAGTCCCTCCAGGATTTCGCGATGTCGCGATCGCGCCAATTCAGCCAATCACGGAGAATTGGCGCGACTCACAATTTTGACCAATCACCGCAACTTTTCCGCAAATTTGACCATGTAATGGAAAAATTACATAGACCATGATTTTTCTTAACAATGATTGTTATCTATTGAGTCATTTTTAATTATAAGTAGATCCTTAAAATATGCCTCTGAAACATGTGTCTCCTAAAGATATTTCCTGACAAACAGTACTCCAGTGTTGAAGATAGCTGAAAACGTTATGACCCTGTAAATTCTCCAACTGTAAGCAAATGGTAACAAAACACAGGTGCCTCCAGAGATATGCAAAGGTCAGTTTGCCTGAACTTAAGGTTGGAGCCTGAACCAATCTGTAGACGAGATAAATTATTGAAGGACTTCTTACGCACTAGACAGATGTACAGGAACAGCTTTAGACAGCAGTGATCAAGATTAGAATGTCTTCCAAACATGGTCGTGTTTCGGCTGGGAAAATGGTTCATAAGGAGATGACATATGTTACGCAAGGCACAGAACTGTTGTCACTTTGTAACTCTGTTCATTGTGAATTGCTGTTCTTGTCATTTTTTGATAATTAAACTCTTCCACCGGATACCTAAACTTTTAATCCAGTTTGCAGCCTGTCTTTATTTTGTTACAACAAGGTCTCTTCTTCACCCAAATTCCTCCCTCGCTGAACAGAAACTTCCACCACAACCAATAACCTGAAGTTTCCCAAAGACTATCAACCAATCACAGCAGTCCCACGTGCACTCTGAGAGCCAATGACCAAGCGGGAGTGAGAACGGGTTGATCATTTCCTTGTTTGTGATATGAAGACGAGACGTGTGTGTGACTCGAACATCTCACATTTACCAACAAAACGTACAGCGATAGACCGTGCAAAACATTTCAGACCGTCCTGCCAACCTGTAAACATTTTAACATCAATGTACGCTGTAACAATTTAAAAGTCGCTGAAGTTGCTGCCGTTTCAATCCTGGCTGTCGGCTCTCTGCAGCGGGCGGGGCTGCTGCTCCGTTCCCCCGCGACTGACGCTTGCACACACACACACAAACAACACATGGTGGATGCAGGAAAAAAAAGGAGATGAGACGACACGATGACCTAAATTGAAGACCGCTATACTATACAAAAAAATAAATAGCAACTTTTTGCAACAAACATACATAAGACATCGCAACTTTATTGCAATTTTTTTTACAAAAGCTCCCACGAAATCAGGCATTTTGGGCCTCAACAATCTCAAAAGAAGGCCACGAAATCCTGGAGGGACTAAATGGAACGCACTATAGGTAAAGCCCATGGTTTCGCTGCAACTCAGCTGGTCGAGTCTCCAAAGGCTGATTTTAGAACGTATAGGGCGTCACCTGTTTCAACAGCCAAAAGGAACGAAATGGCAGAGTTTTAGACGGAGGCTCAACGACCGCCCGAAAACACGGTAACGTTATACGGTGGAGCGACTTAAAGAGAAGGAGCACCCAGCGGCGTTAGAAGTTGTCCCTCATGTCTGACTCGAGCTTTTAATCCTTTCTGCACCGGCCCACGTTTTTCTGAACTAACCTACATTTTGGCTGACAATCTTGACGCCGTCAATCTCGCCTCGGAGACGCCACGAGGATGACAACGTGCCGTCACACTGGAGGAGGAGACATTGTTTTTCCCTTCGGCTGAGGCAGAAAACGTTCTCAAAGTTCACAACCACTTTGGGTATCAGAAAGGTCTTTTTGCTCATCTATCTGACAGCTGATCTTCTTCTTAAATAGCTCCTGTGTACTTTTTTTTCCTCCCTCAGATGCGGCTTGTTCAGTGAATGTTAAATTGCTCTTTATGAATACCAAAAGATGAAACGGGTCGAGTAAGAGTGAGCACTTCCCAAGCTAAAGGAAAAAAAATTCCAGATGTGCTGATGTACGGCGAGCAAAGACGAGTCACATCTTGTTTTATTTCTTCTTCTCTGTCACCCATAACTTCCTTTAGTTTCGCTCTGCTTCCTTCCTGTCCTAGTTGCCGTCTGTCTCAATGCTTCTTTTTTCTTTTTTTCAAATGCAAGGTAACGTAACCCCATTTGTCAAAATTTCTGAGTAAAATAAGCAGAAATTGTGAACAATTGTGACTTGAATAGTAAATATAAGAGGAACATCTGTTTATGGATTAGGCAATCACAGATGTTAGACCATCAAAGTAGAGTAGGGATCATCAATTTTTATTTTAGCATTGTATAGAACCATCCATGTTATTTCTGGGAAATGTGGACGAAAGAAATCCATATTTCTGATTTAAAAACCAGCTGGTCCCTGAAAGAGGAAAAATAAGAGTTGTAAAGGTTCTGAAATCAAGAAGTTTAACAACTTAACCCTTGTGTTGTCCTCCATTCGACCATGCACTTGTCGTCCTCCCGGGTCAAAACGGGTGAAAATCAACACTTTGATGTTTTTGGCGCTTTTTTCACATTAAAGCAACACTACGTAACTTTTCCCGCTTCGGTTCCCCTACAGGTTGGAAGCGGAATTGTCCATTACATTATGCAAGTTTGCCAGATCGGGTAGCGGATCTGTAGTTCAAATGAACTGGACAATTCTGCTTCCGATCAATCGATCGATTTTTATTGATCCCAAAAAATGGGAAATAACGGTGTTGCAGCAGCAAAATATCAGACACACAGCATACATACTGAGTATACATTAAATAATAGGAAACAATATACATGAAATAGGCAACAATATACATGAAGGGGGACCGAAGCGGGAAAAGTTACATAGTGTTGCTTTAAGTGCTTCTTTTCACTACCATGTATAAACACCACTAACTTAACAGCATTTTTACACATGGTCAATTAACCTCATTTAAAGGAAATTATACCTTATTCTTGAGTTAGAAAAGAAGAAATTATTAATTATTTTGACTAATATTAAAGGTAGGATAATCAAAGACTGGTATATGTCAACGTTCAGTTGGGATACTATTTTGAAACCTTTCAATTTTTGCAAAAAAAATTAAAAACTCCCCAAATTCAATGAAAGTAGAGATCCAATCATTTGTTGTACTTGTGATGCGTGTTGTATGGAATCATACATGTTCTTTTTGGGTAATTAAAATTGGGTAGTTAAAAAGAAACCCATATTTCTGATATATAAATTGTGAAAACGGGTCAAATTTAACCCTAAAACAACACAAATATTAAGAAGTTTGAGTTGACGTCCGTATTTTCAGCATAAAATCATTTTTTTCTAATGGTTGCATAAGAAGAAAAAAATTGGTTGTCCTTTTTTAATACATACAAGTTATGTTTGTGTGTCGAAATCATCTGTAGCTGGTCCATGAATAAGAACAATTAGTTGTAAATGTTCTAAAATCAAGAAGTTTAACAACTTGTAGGAATTTACGTGTCCTCAAGTCTTCACAAACTCGTCCTGACTTGGCATCCAGAATCTGCCTCATAACAGTTCCTGTCATGTCACATTCACGTCACCGCTCCTCTCTGCAACTGTTTCTGCACTTTCTGCACTGGAGCCTTAAATAAAGATAATTCTTTCTGGCAGTTCTGCTTGAACAGAATCAAAGCAGGCAGTTCTGTGATTATGTTTTTAAAGTTAAAACTTCCTCAAGGTGTGGCTACTTTAGCTTGCTGGTTGTACGTTAGACTGAGTGCATGTGCCCTGTATAGTTTTGAGTTTCGTTGATAACACTCTTTATATATCTCCTCCTCTCTTTCAGCTTTTTGTATAAGTTTACAATTTGACGGTGAAATATGTCCTCACCAGGGCGCCCGGATAGCACAGTTGGTAGAGCGGGAGCCCATATATACAGGTTTAGTTCTCAACGCAGCGGGCCCGGGTTTGACTCTAACCTGCGGTCTCTCTCTCTCTCTCTCTCTCTCTCTCTCAAACTAAAGGCCGAAAATGCCCCAAAAAAATAAATAACTGTCCTCACCATATTCAGGTGAGAATTTGAGTTCTTATTTTTAAAAAAGGGATATATTTCAGTACTATTCCCCAAAATAGTTTTAACTTATGATTGAACAGCACAATTTTCTCTCATCAAAACTCCACTCAGTGATTTGGTTTCTCCAGACGTTTTCATACAGCCCTAATTATTGTTTTTGACAACAACAAAAGTAGTCTCCTTTATTGTCTAGCCCTTTAGCGCCACTTTTTGACACTGGCTCAGGACGTACTTTTTAATTGACATGCACCACAATGGGACAGTTTTAGGAAAAGATGGTGGGTGGGTGGGGTTACAAAATGTACGTTTCAGTGACACGCAGGACAAGAACGGGACATGGACCCCCGGTCTCCTGGGTGAAAGTCCTGTTTTGTTTGACCCATCCACCACCCCAACCAGCTGGCTTATGCGGTCGAGCTGCTGCTCTGCCCGGTGCGTTCTATACAGACGCTAAAGGGTGAGAATTGGGGAGCATGCCTATGTTCAGCCCAGTCTCATGGCAGTTCGTGAAATGGTGACGTTATTTAATCTATTGATTCGTACAGAGACACGTTTTTCTGGTTTTTAACGTGTTCGTGAGCACGAATTTTAAACTAATGTATTTGAATGGGAAGCATATTACGTGATAAGAAGTAGTATTGAAAAGCTTGGTTGGTTGGTTCAAACAACACAGCATTCTTGTTCTTCTAACCACAACCTTTCCCCATCTTACTTGTCCTAACCACAACCGTCCCATTGTCGTAGCGTGTCCCGTTGTCGCCGTCTACCGCGTGTGGCGTCCCCGTTTTTGCATCCCCCAGAGCAGGCCAGGGTCATGGCAGTTATCACCACCGTGCGGCGTTTAATTTCCCCGTTGTTGTGTCCCCCAGAGACCGCAGATCATGTTGTCACCATCTCCCCCAGAGCAGGTTGCAGCCCAGTCGCATGGCAGTTCGTGAAATGGTAACGTTCCAATTTCGCGGTGACCACCACGAAATAAAGTAGAAAATCGTTTCCCTGTACACGAATCACTAGATCAAAATAACGTGACCATTTCACGAACTGCTGTGAGACCGGGTTGCTATGTTCCCACAGTCCTATGTTCCCATATTTAAAAAAAAAAAATTTCACTAATGTTCCCAAAAGTAGGCCCTATGTTCCCACAATTTCCACATTTCTAAGATTTAGGCCCTATGTGTTATGTTCAGGGGGAAATAGGTGGACCCAAAATGCAGAGAGCGGCAGGCAGGCGTTTAGTGCTTGAAAATGTATTATAAACAAAAGAAAACCAGGGTACATACCACAAGGGGCCCAGAACAAAAACTCACACAAAACGTGAAGAGACCAGAGAGCAGGATATCCAAAACTCGACACAGAGAACACTGACGGGAAACAAACAAACTGGCAGGAACAAAACACAAACACAAAAATGATCTGACACCAGACAGGGGGAAGACAAAGACTAAATACACAGGGTAACAAGGAAACACAAGACAGGTGACACAAGGCTAGGAAACAGGTGAAACACATAAGGGCAATCACAAAGGCAGGAAAACACTGGAAGTAAAACAAGACAAGACAAAAAACAAGATCGTCAAAATAAAACAGGAAACAAGGCAAAACAGAAAAAACAGATTACCAAAATAAGACAAAACGCACCAAACCCATAAGACTATGTTTGCCTAACCCACCCTAACCCTTGAAGGGAAATGTAGGAACACAAGATCTAATTTTGAAAATGTCCTAGAAATGTGGGAACATAGGGCTGTGGGAACATAGGGCTGACCCCGAGTATTGCATCGGTATCTGACGCTGAGAGCCACTGACCAAGCGTCAGTATTTGACGAGTTGGAAGTGAGAATCGGTTGGTTGTTTAAGGGGAATGTCGGGTTTCTGTAAACTATAGAGTGTGGTCGAAATCCCACTCTTTATGAAAAGTGGACTGAAATAACTTCTGTTATGATTTTACACTATAAATAAAATTGAATTTGAATACAACTTAAACACTTTAACACTTTTTTGGAACCAAAACCCCCAAAGATATTTTATAGTGTATTTCTGCCATGTTTTTTTTTTGGGGGCATTTTTAGGCCTTTATTGACAGGACAGCTGAAGAAATTAAAGGGGAGAGAGAGAGGGGGAATGACATGCAGCAAAGGGCCATAGGTTGGAGTCGAACCTGGTCCTGATGCGTCGAGGAGGAAGCCTCTATATATGGGCGCCCACTCTACCAACTGAGCTATCCGGGCGTCCCTGCCATGTTTTTTTAACTCTACATTTTATGCACTTTAGTAAAGCAGGAATGTGACAGATACACTTAAATAGAAAAGTGAAAACAGCTTGTTCTCCGCTAATAATGAGAGCAACCCCTGCAGTTGTAAGTGACAGGGAAAACCCGCGTTCAAGTCTTTGAAATTATTAAGAAGAAACCTTCAGGCAGACTCTGTCCCATGTTTCTTGTACTCGTGACGGTGCAGGTTTTAGTCTGCCTGATAGCATTTGTTGTATGTCATCACTCTCCCCTCTGACTTCCTCTTCTTCCCTGTCGTGTCTCTGCCTGACAAAAACTGTGCCAGACATTCCTGCTTGAAGATCTAAAAAAAGGATCCTCTGGGAATATCATCTTAATATTAGCAGTCACTTAAAGCTGTGTTAGAAACGTTCAAGTAGACAGAGATCAAATCTGGGGACTTTCAAATCGACACAATGAATGACATACCTCCCACTCTCCCTGTTATTGGATTAATAATAATTGCAATCTCTCTCTGATTTCATGCTGCACACCGCACAAGTAGTTTTCCACACAATGGCGGGACACAGTAGAGTTGAGGAGCTGGAGGTAACTGTTTGTATGGCAACTCTTCATCATATATCTGCATACTTCCTGCCAAAAATTCAGAATGATCTACTGAAAACTGGCGATTGTCTTGTTTTCTACAAACATATTTGATAAAATGATCAAACTTTTCAGCGCTATCCTCTGGGATAATTGCATTGTGTTACCTGTAGTCTATATCCTTGATGTTCCACTTCCGGGATTGTTCAGGTGCCGCCAGAAATTCCGGATGTCACTCTTTTCGGCTGGATGTCCGTTACCTTCCGCTTTCTTTGTGTTGGCGTTCTAAACTCCGGCTGATTTGTGAGGACTATGGTTAACTGCTCCTCAGATCTCTGCAGGGTAAATCCAGACAGCTAGCTAGACTATCTGTCCAATCGGAGGTTTCTGTTGCACGACTAAAACTACTTTTGAACGTACACACGTTCCACCAAAACAAGTTCCTCCTCGAAGCTATTTTGCAGCGGCACCGTGGCTCTGTCTGGCACTTAGCGCCGCCCAAGACGATTGTGATTGATTTAAAGTTCTCATATTATGTTTTTTGGCTTTTTCCCCTTTGCTTTATTATGTTATATATCTTTTTTGTGCATGTTATGGGTTCACAAAGTGAAAAAGCCCAAAGTCCACCCCAAAGGGACTTACCATCTCCAACAGAAAACACTGTTCACAAACTGCTCCAAACAGCTCTGTTGTAGTCCAGCCTTTACTTCAGAGACAAACGTGGTCACTTTGTAACACACGTTATAATGCTCGTCTAGCTGCTAGCATGACACGCCCTCATACTCTGCTTCTGACTGGCTAGTAGTCCTTACCTAGTTACTGTCAGGGCACGCCCTCATACTCTGCTTCTGACTGGCTAGTAGTCCTTACCTAGGTACTGTCAGGGCACGCCCTCATACTCTGCTTCTGACTGGCTAGTAGTCCTTACCTAGTTACTGAGCATGTGCGACTCCCAACAAAGATAGAACAAAGTGAGATGCCTCACTCTGTAGCTAAAACAGAGAGCTCAACACACAGGGTGAAAAGAGGAGCTGCAGCAATGTGCAGTACAACAAAAATATGTTTTTTGAAAATTAAACCATGTAAATCTATTTTGATATAACCTCTAAATACAATTATGAACCTAAAAAAGTTGCATTATATGAATACTTTAAAGAAATGTCAATAAAGCAGAGCACGTTTTCTCCCATTCCAGAATGCTGTGTGGACTAGCCTCCGCAGCGCGGTGGAGGAAGGTCTGGCAACGC
The DNA here is from genome assembly GCF_031162955.1 of Sander vitreus. Taxonomy (NCBI): domain Eukaryota; kingdom Metazoa; phylum Chordata; class Actinopteri; order Perciformes; family Percidae; genus Sander; species Sander vitreus. The sequence goes on along the minus strand of NC_135857.1, from coordinate 33,426,223 downwards.
AAGACTAGCTAAACCCTAATCCCATAGCAGATCAGAACACACTCATAAGAGACATATGTGCAAGAGTCATGTGGGAATGATGGGTGTTGTCCTTTAGAACTTGCTGTTCTATTTGTCACAGCTTCACTGCCTCTCTCTTTTACAGATCTTTATATAAATATTGTGTTGTACAGCAGTTGCACAAAACAGAGCAGATTTGTTCCTATCTTATCTGGATGTTAGCTGTCCCTCAATGTGCCACTGTCTGCAAGTCACTGAAAGAAAAGAAAATAACAGCATTGTGTTCATGTCCCCCAGACTAAAAAGGATTAGGACTCCCTGCTGTGAAGAAAAGCTGAAATCCACATTGTCGCCCTAGGAGCGACTTAAAAACTCTCAAAAGAGTGAACAGACGTCACTGGAGAACATTTGTAAAGCACATGAATACTAAGAGATGAAAATGGAATGAATTGAAATGTGTCATTACATTTAAAATGTTATCATACGACCCCATCATCACCCCACTCGACTTTACTGAGCTCCATGCATGAAAAAAAATCTCAGAAAGTGATGCACGATTCTTTCTGGCAGAAAGATTGTCAATTTGAACTTTAGACTTTCAGGGGAAACTGAATTCAAAATTCGAGAGTCATTAAGATGTAATGATTTATCTAAAGGTCCATGTGTCTGTTTTTGATGATTATTTGTGGTAATAAAGCTACTTTTGGTTTCAAACGGGACACGAACCCCAGTCTCCTTATGAGTAAGTTACGCTTTCTTTATACTCGCTTATACTTTGTCACATTACTTTCTGCTTTGCTCCCGTCATAATTACTACCGCCACTAGAGAATGGCGCCACTATAAACGTAAAGATGAGTCGTAATTGCTGCTTGAACAAACGACCTACGGGAGTGTTTTTCGGGGGAGGACAGTCTCCACCGAAGAAGGCCGAAAGCTGTGGCCTCACAATGTTTACAAGGTATCTGTGTAAAATGAAAATTAAATTAACATGTTGTCCAAACAGCCTTTCTTGATCATAAAAGGTTGTGCAATTATGTGGGATGCAATGAACATATTTCAGTCAAATATTTTTCAAAATAAAGGTAGAATACGTGTGGCATTTGCTGCTCAAAGCCACAAAGCCTCTTCTGCTCTCCACGCTGCTGGAATGTGTACGTGCACACCCTTTGCTTTAAAGAAAAACATGAACAAGAATTCAGTGCTTCAAAGAAGGATCCGGTGATCATGCAGCTTATCGCCATCTGTGTTTGGTGCGTGTACCTGTGACAGCAGTAGCTTAAAGCTTTGGTAATAAAAGCTTTTCCTCCTCGAATTTCAACACCTGCTGGGAAATCCTGGATTCAGGTGAGTCTGAACACCTTTGGCCTCGGATCAGCTTTAGTCAGCAGACGCTACAGAGTCAGTGAATTATCTGAGCTGCTTGACGCCAATTAAAACTACATCCTAAACTGCCCCAGTGAAGTTACCTCCATGTGGTTGGAGGGCCCTGCTCAGTGTCACCTTGCCCCATCTTAATTGGTCATTTACTTCCCCAAACTATTAAATGTTTTCAATGTTTCAATTTCTCAGAAGACAGGTTATGTTATACTGGCAACTAGCTAAAGCTGTAGTCTTACATGGCAATGCATTTTCATGAATGGGCTAGTACCATATCGTATGGACATTTATGCACATGATACGTCGGATATCTAACGAAAATAGGCAACCGCTGACACCGGCTAAAGAGCTCAGTGAGATGTCGCCAAATCAGCGCCAGTTGCGTAGTTGAGTTGACCCAATATAAGGTGACTTTGAGCCGGGTACAGGGCACCATGAGCTACTGGTTGTTTTGGCAGACATTACGGTTAAGTTTATACACCAAAATGACAAGTTTAGGTGTTACAATCATGGTTTGGATTGAAACACTCCCACTGAACATGCATTTGTGTCATGTCACCTTGGCCCCATGTTGATTGTTAATTTCCTTCCCCAGACAAGTGTTTTTAATGTTTCAATCTCTCAGAAGACAGGTTGCTTTGTACTTTTGTAAACAAATACATATTGCACACAAATGTACACTAATCTTAAAAAGGTCAATGGGTGAAATGTGTGGCCAATGGGACAAGATGTAACGACCTTAGACACGACACTGGTGGACTCAAAAAACAGAAGTTTTAACAAAAGTATTTACTTGACAAAAGTTCAAAGAAAAGCTCTCACTTGGAGGCTCAAACATCAAAAAAAAAAAAAAAAAACCTGATTACATGAGATCTGGCTGGTACACTTGACGACTATCACATGGACAGAACAAGATTAACTGGCACAAGACAAAGGGAGACAAGGACTATTTATACATGAGGTAGGAGAAAACAGGTGAAACCAATCAGGGGCGGGGTAGACAATCACAATGGCGGGAAATTCACACAAAAGGGAGGAAGTCAGGGTCTGAAACGAGAGGGAAAGGTGAATACAAAAAACAGGAATTGCACAACAAGACTACATGAGTGACTTAACATACTTAAGTAGACATAAGTTTTGTTATTAAAATGAAACCTTCCGGTTTCCGGTTCATAGTTTTGACCAATTGCGTTTGATCTGGGTTTGGTTGCATGCAGGTAAACAGTCTGGTCAAAAAAAAAAAAAGGAACGTATTGGCTGAAATGCAATCTTATAACCCATCAGCTATCGTATGATGACAATTTAGCTTTTGCATTCATATGCAGATCTGTTTATAAAGAGGTTGTCTCTCATCTCCAACGTCATTGTCAGGTCGCACGGAACCCCTTAAATATTTCCCCCAGAGAGTAAATCATTATCAGACCAATAGCCAAAGCTAACATTTACACAAAATTCACGTAGCAGCAGGACATCACTGTAGGCAGTTATCCTTTATTGATGCTACTGTTTGCATTACACACACACACACTATTTTAAGCCCAGTTCAGACCAACGATTTGTGACGAGTCGACTAGCTGGCAGCTAGCTGCATTCATACATAAATCATTTCACCAGTTCTCTCAACTGCGCTTTTACTGTAGAGTCTGTTCAACTCCTTGACATGTAAAAGATTGATTTATTGCAGCTTCCATTACAGATCTGTCAGGGTTGTAGGCTTGGACCCAAATGCAGGAAGGCAAGGAGAATGCAGCAGTTTCAAATAATAGTAATTTAATAAGAACACAAAGAGACTTACAAATGTAAGCAGGACAGGTGAGCAGATCCAAAAACACAGGAACACGGAAAGAAAAGAGGAAAAATCCAGGAGAACAAAAAACACAGCAGACTGGCGACGAATAATGAAAGACAAATGACAATCCACCAACAACAGACACACAAAGCACAGGGACTAAATACACAGGGTAATGAGGAAACAAGGGACAGGTGACACTAGAGCTGGGGAACAGGTGAAACACATCAGACAATCACTAGGGCGGGAAAACCAAAAGACAGGAAGTAAACAGACAAGACTAGGGAGAAAAGACAGACTTCAAATTAAAACAGGAAATGGGAAAACCAACAGAAAACATGAAACCAACTAAACAAAGAAACTTGACACAGGGACTAGACGTGACAAGATCTCCAAATCTAGTGACTAAACTCTTTGGTAGACACCTTCTATCAGCACTTAACATTTCTGCTCAAGGAGGATACTAGAGCTGACACCAATTTGAGTTATATCAGACATGATATCATATGTAGTTTCAGATGTAGTTTCCAGCAAACAAACAAGCAAAATTAAATTTTAAACCAGTTTTTTTCTTGCCACTAGAGGGCCAAAACAGAAACCTCTCAATCGTAACCCATGTTACAGTGTTAAAAATTCCACCATTTGCCAATAACTACATCCAGCAGTGAGGAGCAACATGACCATCCCATTGGAGTCGTGTTTGTGTCCACCTGGTGAACAGAAGTCCAATATTTAGGCCCTACTCCCCTTTGAGCTCCGGTTTAGAATGCGGATCGGGCCGCATTTTTCTGTCCGAGCCCGGCCCGTGTCCGACAGAGCAGTAACCAAACTCGGCCGGAGCCCAACAGGAATTAAGATATTTCTGTCCGAGCCCGGCCCGCGTCTGACAGAGCAGTAACCGAACACCCTCCGAGCCCAACAGGCATTAAGATATTTATGTCGGAGCCCGATCCAAGCCCGACACAGTTAAAATCTCATTTGTACCTACCTCTCTCATCTTTTTAAGTGGGAGAACTTGCACAATTAACTACTAACTAACTAACTAATGACTAAATACTTTTTTGCCCCACTGTAAGCTGTTTTAAATTTAAAATGTTCAATGCCTTATCGCGCTGATGTGACCGAGCCCGACCCGAACCCGAACATCATTTCTAAATATGTGTCCGAACCCGGCCCGGCCCGTCGGGTACCGTATCCATCCTCTGCAAACAATCTCCGTAGAGCTGCAGAGTTGGTTAGAATTCTCTGTGCCCCCTTTAGAGAGACAGATTCATTCTTAATAACAAAAAGATATATAAATGTGACACACGGGGCAGCAGGCATCCCTCTGTTAGTTCTTGACCCCATGAGAATATCTTTATCCTTAAGGAAACAAGGACTCAGGCAAAAAGTTGGCTATTTCTACAGAAACAAAAGCATATTTGCCATGTGTTGTAGGAAAAGGGTAGTTGAGGCAGTTTTTCATGTCGGTCTTGGACTATGGTGATGTGATTTATATAGACATGCATCCTCTCAGTCTATCACACTGCCTTGAAATTCATAACCGGTCATGTCTATGGTACATATTATTGAATTTTATATGAAAGTGTTGGGTGGTCTTCTCTCAAGAGAGATGTGATCCTCACTGGTATCTCTTTATCTATAAGGCTCTTATTGGAAAACTACCATACTCAATGATCTCAAGTATAAATAAAGGTTGAGTGAATAAATGAATGCATTTACAGGTTTTGACGTTGCTTTTGTGTCCCAAAAAAACCTGTAATAGTGTTTAAAGGAGTAGTGAGACAGTGCAGAGTGATGATTAAAGGGATTTATGATCAGCAATATGCGCAGCTTGGCTTCCCAGAGACACGTTACTGCCACCTACTGATGCAAAATGGAATAACATGAGATTTTATGGAGGCAAAAGTAAAAGAATAAAAAAAAAAGTATAAAATGAAATAGACAAAACACTTTGTTTGGGCCTCTCATTTTTGAAGAAAACACATTGAGACAACAAGTAAGGAGAGGATAAAAAGCTAAGATGGGTGGAGTCGACATTAAAGGGTGAAGGAGCGGACAGGAGAGGAGGAGGAGAGGAGCAGGAGGAGGGAAGAAAGAACAAGAAAGGATAGGGGAGAGACGAGCATGTGTCAGATTTCTGCGAGCCATGCGGGAACAGAAAACAAGGCCATCGTCTGCGAAGTGAAGTGACAGCTGGGGGATGTTTGGCTGCACTTCCAACACTTTGTCTGTTGTCGCTAAAATAGAGCAAGCGTCTAAAGCTCCCCAGCCCACCGCTGAAAAGAGGATCAAGAGCTTTCGTGAAAGAAGAGCTAAGAAATGCTTCTGTTGTACCACACACTGCCTCGTTTCTTTACCTGGCACACTCCTCTGTTCAGTCATGACACAGGGAAAAAGGAATACTCCAAGGCTTTTGTTCAGGAATGTAACCCAGCCATTTCACAGACGGAGAACAGTACTTTTGCCTTTTTAAAGTGTGAGAACTTAATTACTTGCACCCGTCACAATTCGTAATTTGGCATACTGTTAATGCCATTTTCAGATCTTTTACTCTTTACTGCAGCATTATGGGAGAACTTGACCAACATGTCCTGTGACAGGATTGCGAGGACAAAATAAGTCTTTTGTTCCAAAAAAAAATGTTTTGTTCCACGCTGAAAAAACTAACAATTAACAGCAAAGTACAGGATGTAATTTATGTCTAAAGTTAACAAACTAACACATTTACAGACTCCTCTTTTACAGATCCATCGTGAGTCATTGCTCACACAATGTGGAAGCTTTTTGCAGTAATCGTCGTTCCACGAAATGTCACAAATAATTTCATACTCTTTACAGATGGAGATGACCCAACGTTCAGTTAGCACTGGCTGGAAATGACGTGTTTGGCCAATTCTACATTGCAATCGCTAAAACATAAATTATGTTTTCTCCCTGTCACTGGCTGTATGTCTATCATAAACAACCAAATGGAGAAAAAGAGGATTGAATTATTTAAATGTGTGTACGTCTCCAGTGGGGATGGAGGAGAGGGAGAGACAGGAACGGACAGGAAATAAAACAAGTCCTCTGCAATTTACGCCTCAAGGCTGAGTGTTCTTTAATGGAGGGTCTGCAGGGTGGTCGATCGGATCTAAAAGGACAGGAAGAGGAGGAAAGGCTTCAGCGGTGGAGATAAGAGAGAGTGGGAGAAAGGCTGCATTTATACCTCTTATCAAAATGTGGCCTGTGTGCAGATACACTATGAGAATACTGAGAAATCTGATTATGTGCTCTGCATTTATTCCTGGTCACTTATGCATTCTTGTCATCTGCATTGTAATAGGATGCTATTTTTGCATGGACAATAAAAAGCTGGCAGGAGACGCCATCAATGTAAACAAATGTGGCAGGTTTAGGGTCATTTGAGGTGACACTGAGGCACACAAGCTCCTTCAAACCTCACGTCTTCCCACGTTACTGCACTGATGGTCTATATTGACGACGTTTCATTTACGGGATTGCTCCGGTGCAGTTGAAAATGTACTCACACTTTGCCCAGTTGCCCGAGCACGATTGTCCCCTCTCACCACCCCACCCTGCACTCACACTGCAAATAAAACATTCAGGGCCAAGCACGGTTACATCATTACATTGCGGGACATCACAACTACAATTCCCTTTCGTCTGTTAAGTAAGAACCAGACACAGGCACGTTTAGCGATCACACTGATGCGAACCGTGCCCGAGTCCAACCAAACTGTGCTTTGGCCAGGGCACGATTTAAGTTTCAAGTGTGAGTACACCCTGAGTAGAAACCAGTGTTATTTGTCTTTTAAAAACTACAATGTGTACTTATAAAATTCAGGTCCCTTCCTCCCCTCTACATGTCTAATCCAAGTTGGTTTCCAGTGTGGAATGGGATCATTGCTGCCCTTTTTGGCCAATACGGAAAGTACACCACTACAACCGCTGCTAACCCGAAGTGTTAACAAGCGTTTCGTGCTCTTTAACCTCAGGGGGCAGTAAAGAGTTGCAGCTAATTGGAGCTTGGCGCATTAGAATGACGCAAGGAAGATGCCTCGCTCAACAAACAGCGTTTTTTGGTTATACAAAAGACAACACTTGAAGGATGCAACTTAGTGGTTGGTTTTGGCAAATGCACATCTGGCAACTTTCCCATCACTGTCACCAGCGCACAGGTGCTTCAATAACATTTTCAACGGGGGGCATCTGGAAAAATGTCATATAGACACTCAAGGGTGCCTGTGTGGTGTAAAAATACAGAGGGCCGTGACAAAGCGTCGGAATTTGAGGCATAAGGGAATGAAAACGGGCTGAACACTGAAGTCTGCATTAAATTATTTTAAGAAATAAAAAAAACATGTTTGCTTACGTAAAGTGTTTTTCCACACTACATGACTACCAGTTAGTCATGGTGGAAACACTCCTGCTTCTAGCTGTGAAGGACTTCAGTCAAGTATCCTCCATTTCTCTGCACCAATTCACTGAGACAAATGCCTGTGATTCTGCCCACACACAGTCACACAGACACACACACACACACACACACACACACACACAATGATTCATTAGGCTTTTTGCTTGTTAGGGTAGCTCAGGTTAAAAATACAGAGACAAGCCTCGGGGCATGGACCGAAAAAAAATATAGAAAAGAGGTGGAAAAAAGACATTTGTGAACATTTGTTAAAAAGGTTTATTCACTTAATGTCCATTAAGTATTCAAATGCTTAAATAGACTTTTTATTAATAAAGAGAGAGTGCTTGTGTGTGTATAGTATTTGAATTTAAATGAAGTTGAATGTGGTCCTCTAGAAACCTAATAACCACAACTTTTCAGACCTGGTAACCTCTGCGAGCAAGTAGGGTCGCATTAGAGAATTCTATATGCAAAACTAACTTCTTAGTTTTCCTGTATAGCACAGTTGGCACCATGTCTGCTTCTTGTTTATGGTGGAATGCTATTGAATGCCGAATGTCAGGCGGTCAATGTATGTAGTGGTCAAAGTTCAATTTGCCCCGTTCAGAATCCATAAAACACAGGGCTTTCAAGTGGGGGAGCACATTTTGTGTCCTTGGGCAGTGCTAAGCACCAAGAAAAGCTGCGGTGCCGCTGCAAAACAGCCTGGGGAAGGAACTTGTTTTGGTGGGACATGTGTGCGTTCAAAAGCTGTTGTTGTTGTTGTCGTGCAACAGAAACCTCAGATTGGACAGATAGTCTAGCTAGCTGTCTGGATTTACCCTGCAGAGATCTGAGGAGCAGTTAACTACAGTCCTCATGAATCCACCGGAGTTTCAAATGCCAAACGTCAATATACTAAGCTGCAGGCTACCGGTAAGCTTACGTTACCCTGTGTCTTTAGCTGCATGCTACCAGCCGGTAAGCTATCCGCAGGGATTTCACCTTCTCGAAGGCTGTGGTTAACATGGGCTGAGTCGTTCTTTCGGTCTGTGCTCTCTTGGCCTCCAGGTCATCTCTCTGTTTTTTTCTTAGCTTACAGGTAATCGTTGTACTCTTGAAAGGCCACAGGAACATTCCTTTCTTTGTAACGCTGGGTAGGCTACTGTTGTATGAGTCAAACCAATTAACACAACATTAAGGCAGTGCAAAATACTTGAACATTGGTTACTGCCATCGGCGCATGTCACCTTATTAGCCGATAGGCCGATGACAGTAAATGGGGCGAACATTGGCCAATTCCGATGTCCAGCTGCCCTTGGTGCATTCCTTATTAACACACCAGAATAATAAGCTTTCCTTTGACACGGTAATGCTGTAATTGTATATTATATACTATTCTCGGTGTAATATGAGGAGGAGAACAGCAGCTAATATTTCTGGGCACACTGAGCTTAATGCGATCTTAATTTGGCTAAATGACTAATTTGAATTCATTAGATTTTTATGTGAGCTTTGTAACAGTCGTTGGCTTCTGATAACAAGGTCAAATTAAATTACAAACCAGCTTTATAATTCTTACTGTGAAAGTTGTATTAAAACTTTTTCTATTCTTTTCTCAGTAAAAAAAACTATTCGAATGCCCTCTAAAAATATCAGAGCTTTTAATCGCCACCGGCTAGAATTTAAGCATTACTCTCTGGTGTAAAACTGCCTCAATGTGTCTCTCTTCAATCTCTCTCTCTCTCTCACACACACACACACACACACACACACACACACACACACACACACACACACATACATACATACAGAGAGAGAAACAGACACAGACTCTCACAAATTGTCATAGTTTAACTGCATCTTGTTTCTTTCTGAGTTGCTAATCCGGTTATGCCGTAAAAAAAAAAGTTGATAATTTATGCATTGTACAGTTCATGTGATTGTGTCATGGAGAAAAATAATCACATAACTTGTGTTTTGGTTTGTTTTACATGTGTGTGTACCTATATGTACAGTAGTTTATGATTATGTGCGTTTTGTATTGATTGTTGCGCCCTCATGCATGACTAAGCTCTTTCCCTACCTGCATGCAAGCGGAGTGATTGACAGCGCTGTATTCCCAGGGTAGACCCTGAGGTGGCACCTAAATGTTGAATAATGCATGCTGTCAGCCTCCTCCAAACACTGTCTCCAAACAGCAGGCTTTTCTGATGAATGGTGCACATCACCGGTTTACTTTGCCATCAACACCCATGCTTTTTATAGACATAAACAATACAATATTGTTGATTTAGTTTGGTCCCAAAGGTGATGACAAGTTTCTTTCATATGTCGGTGACAAAGTCTGCTGCCAGCGCAGGATTGCTGGGCTAGAGTTCCTGCATCAATAGAAACATTTCCAAACGGAAGTTACTCACAAAGCTCCTGTCAATCACCGGCGTCCTACGAAAGCCTTGTAGCTCTGAGTCTGATATTTTGGTGTGATTTTTAGCGGTTGACATCGTCTCCTGTGTAGGATGCATGAACTTAAAGGCAACTTAACTCTTTCAAAATGAAGCGTGAAATGTCAAAAATACAGCTGTCTATGGGAAAGACACTCTGAACCGGTTTGTTTTGTCATTTTTCATGACACCACATTACTAAAGGCACTAGTTAACACGATCCATCAATACATTCAAGATATGTTCTTGTTCTGCCCTGGTGTGGTTTTATTTCACTGATAACTACAGTATGGTGTGCTATGTATGTATTTATCGCAACTATTCTGTTATGTAGTAAAATCCAACATAATACATACATAAACAGTTGGCAGTCGTAATCCTGTACCCACATTTTTTTCTGTGAGACATGCAACGCGTCAAATGACAACAATGCGTAAATGGGCACAGGAGCAGCAGCCGACAGCAGCTTGGTACTGCTCTCTGCTCTGTTCACAGCAATACTTTTCTCATTAGTTGTACATTATTTCCCCAACAACCTATTCACTATTAATCAGAATGTTAATTGTTATGACTTGATCCGCAGATAAACTGGTTGCTATGGTCGCTGAGTATCGCTGAACCCACGGACGGAGCTGTAGCATGTTGTTTGAATCGTGTGTGCTGACATGGGCATGAATATAGAGGTTATGAGGCTTATCCCGTTTTTGATCAGATGTTTACATGGCACAAAGAGAAATCGCTTACAGCTGTCTGCTCTGAGCGGATCCACCTCTCTCTCTCTCACAAAATGCTTGAGTAAAATATTTTCATAATCTGTTTATGATGATATGATAAAAGTATGCTAGGAGCACACTCTCAGAGACATTAAATATTATAAGAACAGCTGATTTCTAGCACAGTAAAACACTTCAGCGGGCAGCCGGGTTTTGTGAGTACTATGAAATAGAATCCTGCCGGCGCCACTGCTACATAATGCATATTGTACAGTCAGGTCCATAAATATTGGGACATTGACACAATTCTAATCTTTTTGGCTCTATACACCACCACAATGGAGTTGAAATGAAATGAACAAGATGTGCTTTAACTGCAGACTTTCAGCTTTAATTTGAGGGTTTTTACATCCAAATCAGGTGAACGGTGTAGGAATTACAACAGTTTGTATATGTGCCTCCCACTTTTTAAGGGACCAAAAGTAATGGGACAGATTAACAATCATAAATCAAACTTTCACTTTTTAATACTTGGTTGCAAATCCTTTGCAATCAATTACAGCCTGAAGTCTGGAACGCATAGACATCACCAGATGCTGGGTTTCATCCCTGGTGATGCTCTGCCAGGCCTCTACTGCAACGGTCTTCAGTTCCTGCTTGTTCTTGGGGCATTTTCACTTCAGTTTTGTCTTCAGCAAGTGAAATGCATGCTCAATCGGATTCAGGTCAGGTGATTGACTTGGCCATTGCATAACATTCCACTTCTTTCCCTTAAACAACTCTTTGGTTGCTTTCGCAGTATGCTTCGGGTCATTGTCCATCTGCACTGTGAAGCGCCGTCCAATGAGTTCTGAAGCATTTGGCTGAATATGAGCAGATAATATTGCCCGAAACACTTCAGAATTCATCCTGCTGCTTTGTCAGCAGTCACATCATCAATAAATACAAGAGAACCAGTTCCATTGGCAGCCATACATGCCCACGCCATGACACTACCACCACCATACTTCACTGATGAGGTGGTATGCTTTGGATCATGAGCAGTTCCTTTCCTTCTCCATACTCTTCTCTTCCCATCACTCTGGTACAAGTTGATCTTTGTCTCATCTGTCCATAGGATGTTGTTCCAGAAATGTGAAGGCTTTTTTAGATGTTGTTTGGCAAACTCTAATCTGGCCTTCCTGTTTTTGAGGCTCACCAATGGTTTACATCTTGTAGTGAACCCTCTGTATTCACTCTGGTGAAGTCTTCTCTTGATTGTTGACTTTGACACACATACACCTACCTCCTGGAGAGTGTTCTTGATCTGGCCAACTGTTGTGAAGGGTGTTTTCTTCACCAGGGAAAGTATTCTTCGGTCATCCACCACAGTTGTTTTCCGTGATCTTCCGGGTCTTTTGGTGTTGCTGAGCTCACCGGTGCATTCTTCCTTTTTAAGAATGTTCCAAACAGTTGATTTGGCCACACCTAATGTTTTTGCTATCTCTCTGATGGGTTTGTTTAGATTTTTCAGCCTAATGATGGCTTGCCTCACTGATAATGACAGCTCTTTGGCTCTCATATTGAGAGTTGACAGCAACAGATTCCAAATGCAAAAGGCACACTTGAAATGAACTCTGGACGTTTTATCTGCTCCTTGTAAATGGGATAATGAGGGAATAACACACACCTGGCCATGGAACAGCTGAGCAGCCAATTGTCCCATTACTTTTGGTCCCTTAAAAAGTGGGAGGCACATATACAAACTGTTGTAATTCCTACACCGTTCAGCTGATTTGGATGTAAATACCCTCAAATTAAAGTTGAAAGTCTGCAGTTAAAGCACATCTTGTTCGTTTCATTTCAACTCCATTGTGGTGGTGTATAGAGCCAAAAAGATTAGAATTGTGTCGATGTCCCAATATTTATGGACCTGACTGTATATTGTCTACAATGCCCCAGAAAGCATGATTTGTTCAATTGCAAGTAAAAAGATGTCTTAAGTTAAATGCCCTGCACATCGACGAAGATCCTTTTTGGTTTCTCTGACTGAATAGACGCTTAATCCCTTAGGCCTCACTTTTTAACGCTCTGGGTCGGGACACCTTGGCGTCGTTTTCAACGTGCAGGGTTAAACCACTTAGAGTTAGGGAAAGATCGTGGTTGGGTTAACAAAATGTAGGTTTCTGTGACACGCAGGACAAGAACAGGACACAAAACCCCGGTCTCTTGGGTGAAAGTGTTGTTTGTCCCATCCACACCCCAACCAACCTCCTTACGCGGAGTTCCGGTCTTTCATACTACTCGCTACCGTTGTCTCTCTTAATACTACGTCATCTTACAGCGCCGCGGTCAAAGCTGCTGCTCTGCCTGGTGCGTTCCATACAGTTGCTAAAGGGTGACTATGTGGAGCCACTGACCAAGCGTCAGTATTCACGATTCAAGATTCAAGATACTTTATTGTCATTGTACGAACACAACGGAATGTCTTTGGTGGCAATCAGTGCAGCAGCAGGAAATACACAATAAAAAAAATAAAATAAAAAGATGAAAAAAAGACACTGCACATAGTACTCATATGAGCATTTGCAGAGTTTTTCTTTAGTTTTGTTTAGTTTTTGTGTGACGTATGTGACGAGTTGGGAATGAGAACGGGTTGGATTAGACCATTGGCCCTGAACCATGTTGGCCCTATGCTGACAGTTAAATGTCGTCATCATACATAAAAATAAAAATCTATACCAAGGCTAGGTCTGAAATTATCTCCCATAAAGTGCACTATATTTACTGCCTTGTCTCTGAAATATGCTTGTAAAATTCATGCTTTATATTGTGCCTTCAAAAATTCATACAATGGAACAAAAAACAAGTGGTGTACATGTACACTACTATCTGATTATGGTCCTGCAACTCAATGTGTTGCATTTTGATTATCATAATCAATTTACAGTAGTGTAAGATCCTGTGAGTGAGGATGCAATACGATGATATATAGGTGTCCAAAATGTCACTTTACTACTAAAAATAATAATCATATTATGGTGTTTACTGTCTGTTATACAGGTGATGGGTAACAAGGGAAGGATGATGGATTGTCCATGTCTACATTATGGGAGTTAATGAGCAGCCCCTCCCAAAATGGTACAGTCCTACCTTGACCTGAAGCCTGGACAGTCTGGCCGCATTCAGCAGTATTTCATACACCATGTTGAAGATGTGTCGTGGTTGCGGCTTTTTGTTGTAGTGATTTTTCCTGTTTTATTTTGTCAATTCATTCCCTGTGTTGCTGTTTCCCTGTTTTCTGTTCATGGTTATGTTTAACCCGTGTTTGTTCTGTTTTTTTTTTTTTCCTAGTTCCATCCTTGTGTGCGTTTTCATGTTTCAGTTTCCTGTTTTACTTTATAGTGTCTGTTTCTCCTGTGTCATGTCTTGTTTTGATTCCTGCCTTGTGTTTTCCCGCCTTTGTGATTGTCTGCCCTGCCCTGATGTGTCTCCACCTGTTCATCAGCCCTCATGTCATCTGTCCCTCGTTACTACCCTCATTACCTCATGTATTTAGTTGCTGTGCTTTCGTTGTCTGTTGACCGATCATTGTTTGTGTCACCCCTTACTTTCGGCGTTCCTTGTGTTTTTTGATTTCCTAGTCTTCAGTGTTTTTGGAACTCCTTTTGCCCGCCTGCCTTTCCCCTTTTTGCCTGCCTGCCTGCCTCAGGACTCCCTTTGTTGAAAGCCGTTTATTTAATATGTCCTCTAAACCTTCCACTGCCTCCTCGTCTCTGCACTTTTGGGTCCAAGCCTGCGTCCCTAGACGCAACAAGATGCAGCAGAGGAAGTTAGAAACACGTATTTACTGTAAAAAGGAAGAAAAAAAAATACCTTGCAGCTGAAGCTAAGACAACATCTTAACTATGCACAGGTGATAAGTGTTGGAACTTGTGGTGAACAGTTGCAACAACTTTTAAATACCAAAGCTTCTGTTTGCCAAGATTGCATTGAGGTTACTGACAGTGTGACTTGAGATTAGATGATTAAAGGTTAGACCTTATTAATTTTTAATCTATAATAAGAGAAAATCTATGCACACTGGTATGAGTGACACTGCACATATTTATAGCTTCACACAAACAAATGTTAAATCCAAACTGTGACATGAATTTTGGCACTGTACAGGCCCTCCCTCTCTCTTCACTCCCTGAGTCAGCTAAACGTTTCAACTAGCTGCTTGAAGTATTAATAGTCCTGCTCTAATCCAGACTCAAATGTTGCTTTAATGAGGATCATTTGTTTCCCTCCTCGACACACTCAAATCCACCCATTGTGTTGAGGTGTGTGCTGTACAGCACAGTGTCAGACATCAGGGCTGTATAGTGTGAAAGCAGACCAAATATCTTGCTTAACGGCGTCTATCAGCCTGTAGTCAAACCTTTATTGCAGCCTAAATGGCCTCATTAACCTTAGCCTGCCCAGGCGCTCGGTATTAACATGGAGATTTAATGAACTGTCAAACCTTACTATAAGAAAGTGTCTGTGTGTGTGTGTGTGTGTGTGTGTGTGTGTGTGTGTGTGTGTGTGTGTGTGACCAGAATATTATGGTAGAAAAGAGTTGATATCAGGATGCTGAACATGTCACCATCACCTCATTAAAGCATCATTCAGGAGCAGCTCTTTCCTCCCTTCCTTCATACCTTTTCCTCATATGTCACTCCTCTTCAACCTGTCTCCTTTTCTTTCATTTATCTTCTTATATTATCAGCTTTTTCCTTTCTTTTCCCATATCCTCTCATGTATATTCATGCAGTATTGTAAACTGACAACACTGTCATTTTCCAACTTCATCTTCCAATGTTCTCTCCTAATCCTTCCTCTTCTTTTGTTGCCCTTCATAACCCTTCACTCAAGAAAAAAAAACTACTGCTATACCCAGTACCTCCTATACAGACCAATCTATATTATCAATGTAACTAGGAATGTCCTTGTTTTTGTCATCAGTTACATTAATTCATTCACTGCCTGCCAACTCAGCTGTGTACATAGCACTGCCTCTTTTATCACCAAGTTTCAGATCGTATAAGAAAAAAAGTCGGAATTTGCATCCCTAATCATTCTGAAGAACACACGATCCCTAGTAAACTATCAGCTTCCATAGCCCAAACTCATATGAAGGTCTTACGTAAGGACACTTCAAAAGAGCCTTATTTCACCCAGTGATGGAAAGAAACTCATTCATACAATGATTAAGGATCTACAGCGCCAGTGGTGGCTCTGTGATGCTGTAATCCCTCAACCTCTAACCTATATTTAGGCACGACGGTGATGTGATCTTACTGCTAACGTTATCATGCAAACATGCTGACAATTTGTCAAGTTGTTTTACTCTGGACTGACTCATCCACAGATCCTCTCATGGCGACGCAAACCTTTCTCCCTCCCAATTCATCACATACGGCTGCTTGTCATTTTTGCACGGGCAGGGCTGTCTCTAATGAGGAAGTCAGGCTATGCAGTATAAAGAGCAGCAAAGTCCACAAAGGGAAGAGGTCAGGGTAGACATATGAGTCAAACAAACCCAGAACTTTCACCCAGGAGAGCGCTGTTTGTCACCGGTGTGAAACCAAAAGTTAACGTTGACTTAGTTTAAGTTGTATATTGTTACCAGGCAGAGAAAATAGGACCCAAACGCAGAGAGCAGGCAGGAGAAGGTTAGAAGAGAGGATTTATTAACAAAAAGCAGCAGTACAGAGACTGGAAAATGCTAGGAAAAACTCAGAGGGAAAACAAAAAAAAAAAAAAACACAAGGCTGAAACAAACTGACCAAATATAAACTGGCAGCACGAGGACCACAAACTGACGCAGACAGGGCAATGGACACAAAACGATCCAACGGAAACACAAGGGCTAAATACACTGGGTAATGAGGTAACGAGGGGCAGGTGACACAGCAGGTGAAACACATTAGGAGAGACAGGGTAATCAACAAAGGCGGGAAAACAGAAAGTAAAACTGGACATGACAAGACAGAAAACCAGACTATCAAAATAAAACAGGAAACAGAAATACACAATACACAGATCACAGTCAAGACTGAGTAAACAGAAACCTACACAATAAACTGGAAGATAACTAAACAGAAATAGACACAACAGAAATATACAAAACAGGATACATACAGAAATCTATACACAATGAACCGGGAGATAACTGAACAGAAATATACACAACAGAAATATACAAACAAGGTAACAGAAATAGAACAAAATACAAAGCAAAACACCGAAACCATGACAGTACCCCCTCTTCAAGGGATGGATCCCAGAAAGCTAAACTAGAACAAAAAACAACCCATGGAGGGCGGAACAAAAAATCCCCAAAAACAAAAACAAATCCAGAAAGGGCCCAAGAAGGGCAAAGGGAGTCTGGGGGATGCAGAGAGTCACTGGGGCACAGGGAACAGAGAGCACTGGGGCACTCGGAGCATAGAGGGCGAAGAGGCCTGGGCCTATTTTAACCCAAACCACAATCTTTTCCTAAACCTTACCAAGTACTTTTGTGTGAATTTACAACTTCAACCATGTGTTGATGTCTATTGGACAACCCTGCATCTGGAAAACTGACACTACAGGGGTACCCAGACTATAAAAAGTCTCTGACAAATACACTATTTCCCCACTACAAATACACTATTTCCCCACTATTTCACTACATTGACCATATGTTTTAGGAAATGCCCGAGCCTTTTTTAGAAATATCCCCAATGGGCTAAGTGCTAAGTGACAACAATGAGGTGGCCATCAAGGCTGTGGTCTCTGCAGTTCACCAGCCCCTCACACTCTCCACCACTGACGTGTATGGCACTGAGCAGGATTAATGCACACAAGGCTGCTGGTCCTGATGGTATCCCTGAACTCGTACTCAGGGCCTGTGCTGTGCAGCTGACTGAGGTTTGGACTGACATATTTAATCTGTCACTAGCCCAGGAAGCTGTCCCCGCGTGCTTTAAAATTACCTCCATCGTGCCGGTGCCAAAACACTCCACTGCAATAAGCCTTAACGACTTCTGTCTAGTTGCACTCACCCCCATCATAATGAAGTGCTTCGAGAGGCTGGTCCTCGCCTATCTCAAGACCTGCTTACCACCTTCACTGGACCCCTTCCAATTTGCCTTCCGTCAGAACAGAAGCACAGAGGATGCCATCTCTATGGCATATATTTCTGCCCTGTCCCACCTTGACAATAGCAACACCTATGTGAGAATGCTGTTCATTGACATTAGTTCAGCATTCAACACTATCATCCCCTCCAAACTGATCACCAAACTCGGTGAACTGGGCATCAGTACCTCCCTCTGTGACTGGATTATGGACTTCCTAACCAACAGACCACAGTCTGTTAGGTCAGATAATCACACCTCCTCAACAATCACCCTGAACACTGGCATACCACAGGGATGTGTGCTAAGCCCTCTCCTTTACTCCCTCTTCACCTACGACTGTACACCCGTACATGGCTCTAACACCATTGTAAAGTTTGAAGATGATACTACGGTGATTGGTCTCATCAGCAACAATGATGAAATGGCCTACAGGGAGTAGGTCCAGCACCTATCCTCGTGGTGCACACAACCTGGCTCTCAACACCAAGAAGACCAAAGAGCTCATCAAGAAGGCTCACCAGCGTCTCTTCTTTCTGAGGAGACTCAAGAAGGTCCACCTGTCTCCTCAGATCCTGGTGAACTTCTACCGCTGCACCATCGAGAGCATCCTCACCAACTGTGTCAGTTTGGTATGGCAACTGCTCTGCCCATGACCGGAAAGCACTGCAGAGGGTGGTGAAAACTGCTCAACGCATCACCGGTTCCTCACTCCCCTCCACTGAGACCAGCAGGTCACTGCTACTACATTGCACATATCTGTAGATGTTCATCATCATCATACATTGTTCATATTACATAGCCATATTTATTCTGCTCTTATAACACTGCAATATATTTCTTGTCCTGCCTATGCACCACCTGTCTATACTTGTATATCACATTGCACTTTTCTGCTTTTTTATCGTAGCGTCAGATACGACGCACAAGGCACCCTTTAGCGTCTTGATGGAACGCACCAGGCAGAGCAGCAGCTCAACCGCGGCGCTGTAAAATGACGTATTATTAAGAGGGACAACGGTAGAGGGTAATATGGAAGACTGAAAATCCGCATACAACAAACAACACAGGACTTTCACCCAGGAGGCCAGGGTTCGAGTCCCGTTCGAGTCCCGTTCTTGTCCCGCGTCACTGAAACGTACAGTTGTTAACCCCACGATCTTTCCCTAATCCCAACAAAGTGGTTTTACAAGGACCTAGTCTATATCGATGACGTTTCACTTCTGGGATTGTTCAGGTGCTGCCAGAAATTCCACCGGATGTCCCTCATTCGGGCCGAATGTCTGTCACCTTCCACTTTCTTTGTGTTGGCGTTCTAAACTCCAGTCGATTTATGAGGACTTTGGTTAACTGCTCCTCAGATCTCTGCAGGGTAAATCCAGACAGCTAGTGTGGTGGAAGTTTTTGATACAGCAGGTGTAGATGTTTTAAAATAGGAAGGTGAAACAAAATAAGGACAGTCGAAGACTGAACCAAGTTAGGTTTTTGTATTTTATTATAAACTTGCAAGTTTACAAGGAAGCACACAGTTCACAAAAGGCACGCAGCGCTTAAGTGAAAGGTCTGTTCAACGAATAAGAAAAAGCACACAGTATATATGCATCTCCAGTGAGATAGAAAGACATGCCCCCCCCTTTCTAAACATGACTCAACATTTCTTATAATCAAACATAGTCAGACATTCAGGAGCCACTTCACTTCTTCCCTTCTGTAGCACTTTCTACTCTGAGGTTTAGACATCCCGTTTATCTCAACTATGTGAGAAGTCTCAACTATCCAGGGAGAAATAACAGATATTTAGGGTGACCTTGTAGCCCCTATCTGTTCAGCGTACACATTACGTTCCCAGACTTTGTGGCTCTTACTTTCAACATGTGAGAATAAGAAAAACTCCCTTCCAGTATTGTGAGAGAAACAGTAAAATAAATTA
>NC_135857.1:33383940-33401440 GCF_031162955.1 Sander vitreus | reverse complement strand
AGTGCAATATTTCTTTAAAGATATGAATGCACAATGCAAGGTTTTGAACATTGGACAGCCTGTGTTACAAGTGATGACCGTTTTGAGTTTTGTGTCTAGAGTTTTGAAAAATGACATCAAGGTTCTGAAATTAGTAGCAAAGGGATTGTAAAAAACTGTAATTCAGTTAGCCAAGTATAGCTTGGCTTACTAAATTAATGAAAACAACAAAATATCAAAGTTAATTTAACCAGCATCTCTACTTTTTATATTCAAATGCATTTAGCTATTCTTCTATTCATTTCATGAACTTAATACAGAAACAGACTGAGTGATACACAATTACTTCAGTCTCCTGTTTTGTGCTACATATTAGAAAGCGAGACTGAACCGTACAATGTCCAGAGAATCTCACGTGGACATCACACAGAGTTTAAATGTTACAACAGCTTAACATTCAGTTTCTTTATACTTCTATGATGTTACATTTTATTATCTGCTTTCAATAAGTTAAAAAAAAAGAAATGCTCACAGATGTAATTGCAATGATATATGTTTATTTGATTAAAATGACAGAAACAAGAGAGAATCAGAAACATTAACCACTTCATATTTGAAGGAAAAAAAGATTCCTGTCTACAATTATTACTTATCATTATTTGGATGCAGATCAAATCAGATCAAATCTATGAATTGCTATGAAGACTTTTTTAAGACAACAAAAACCAGCGTGACTATCACAGAGCTGCTGTTTCTGTTTTACATGGGGAACAGCAGATGCCCACTGAAGGTGTTGTGGTGGTGTGCGTTGTCATACACCAAAGTGTTAGCCACCAGACATCTCCCACCTCCAGCAATAGCGTGACACCATTAAAAGCACACCCGAAATGTTGACTCTGTTGCTCCCATGCCATGAAAACATTCTCTGAGTTCTTGACCAACCAACCCCCTGAAGCGTGGCTGCTGTTGCCATGTGCACCGACCCACCACTGAAAGTGGTATGCTCCTCTCACCGGGGCAGTGAACACACCCGTTGGACATTTATTTTTGTCATTTTACAAATAGAAATTTGAAGAAACAGTTTGAACAGCAACCTATCAGTGACATGTATTAGGGATGAACAATACATAATTAAACTATCAACTAAAAGTTCTGTTTTTGCAGCCTACAGACTCAGATTATATATATATATATTTTTTTTTTTTAAGTGTCTGACAACATTATGGAAAGGATCCCTACAGAGATAGACCTTTTTATTAAAGAGTAAGCTCATTTTAGTTTAACATGAAACAGGCCCGAAATCACCATTACCAAACCCCACCAGACTCCATGTAAATAATCAGTACTTTTAGCGTGTATAGAGCCAGCATGTTTCCAAACAGCCAAACCAGAGTGGTGATTGTTGGAAAAAGTGGAAAGACGAACCAAGATGGCTTTTCATAGTTTTACTTAGTTTCCGTCCACTTTGAATGAAGTGCGTTTTATGATGAGAACCGTCACCTTATTGTGGTGGAGAGGTTAAAAGTACTGATTATTTACATGGAGTCTGGTGGAGTTTGGTGATGGTGATTTCGGGGCTGTTTCATGTTAAACTAAAAAGATCTTACTCTTTAACAAAAAGGTCTATCTCTGTAGGGATCCTTTCCATAATGTTCTCAGACAGTTAGAATAATAATCTATGATTTATGGGCTTTTCCAAATGTTTTGCAGAGAGCGACAGAGAACAATGTCATCAAACAAACTGATCATTTTGAGTCCTATCTCCTCCAAAAAAATGGCAAACCATAAAACTAAACCTTGCTTGACAGTTAAAATCATGTCATCGTAACAGAAGAAAACAGCAGGGGTTGCAAACACAGGTGGTAGTAGACTTTGTACATAGCTACAACTACCTAGGGATTATTATTGATGACAAGCTGAATTTGAATTGTAACACTGAGATGTTATGTAAAAAGGGCCAGTATCAGTTCCATGTTGATAAGACCCTCATGATCCTATTTTACAGATGTTATATCGAGTCAGTTTGAACCTTTTCTTTAATCTGTTGGTACGGGAACCTCAGCATCAAAGCCCAAAACGCACTATCCAGGATAGTGAAAGTGAGCAGCAAGATCTTGGGGGTACAAGCCATTCTGTCCGAGACCGATCACCCCCTTTACTCAGAATTTCAGATTTTGCCTTTCGGCTCAAGGTTCAGATTCCCTGTCGTTTCAACACGGTCTCACGGCAGTTCGTGTAATTGTCACGTTATTTTTAATCTATTGATACGTGTACAACAACGCGTTTATCTCGTTTTTTTTGTGGTGGCCAGCACGAAATGGGAACCATCTATTCAGAGGTTCGGTTTCGGCGGCCGTTGAGGACGCATGACAATAACGGAACGGTTGTGATTAGGAAGACTACGGGGACAGGACGCCTCACAAGCCGGGAGACGGCCACTGGGGGACGCGCGACAATAACGGGACGGTTGTGATTAGGAAGATAACGGGGAAAGGACGCCTCACACGCCAGGAGACGGCCGCTGGGGGACGCGCGACAATAACGGGACGGTTGTGATTAGGAAGACGACGGGGAAAGGACGCCTCACACGCCGGGAGACGGCTGCTGGGGGACGCGCGACAATAACGGGACGGCTGTGATTAGGAAGACTACGGGGAAAGTATGCATCATACGCCGGGAGACGGCCGTTGCGGACGTGCGACAATAACGGGACGGCTGTGATTAAGAAGACTACGGGGAAAGGACGCCTCACACGACGGGAGACGGCCACTGGGGGACGCGCGACAATAACGGGACAGTTGTGATTAGGAAGACTACGGGGAAACAAAACGCCATACGCGGGACGCGATCCCTGGTCCTCACGAACTGAGGAGCAGAGGTAGGCGAGGCGGGCAGGAAGTACAGGGCTGGTGGTGTGGCAGGGAGCGTAGCTGACGCAGACTCCAAACAACACGTGACTGAAACAAACTGGCGCTGGCTGCCTGGATCTCAGGAGTACTTGTGCTGGAGCTTGATTAGGAGATCGCTTGCAACTGCGCTGGAGAGCCAAGTGCCCTGGAGAAAACCATGCCTGCCTGCCCACACACACACACACACACACACAGAACACCAAAAAGGGAACACTAAGACATGAGTTACGGATAGGCCGTGACACTATTTTGATAATTGATGAATCGGTTTGAGTCATTTCTTTGGAAAAAAACTTGTGTGATGTCAGCTTGTTAAATATGAATATGTTCTAGTCTCTTCTCTCCTCTGTGACA
Source organism: Sander vitreus (assembly GCF_031162955.1). Classification (NCBI taxonomy): domain Eukaryota; kingdom Metazoa; phylum Chordata; class Actinopteri; order Perciformes; family Percidae; genus Sander; species Sander vitreus. Next base: position 33,398,198 of record NC_135857.1, on the reverse strand, counting down.
GTAAACTGAATATCTTTGAGTTGTGGACAAATACAAGACATTTGAGGACGTCATTTGGGGCTTTTTGGGAAACACTGATCCACATTTTAGAGACAGAACAACTCATCCATTCATCCAGAAGATATTCCACACATTAATACACAATGAAAATAATCGGTAGTTTCGGCCCTACTTTGCTCCACTACATAGAAAAATACTTATTTCTCTCCTTTTGGATATTTCTGAACTGCTATGACACGACGTAAAACAGTTCATTACTGTACCTGTAGTCTCTCATTACTGTCTGCCTTCAGTTTGGTCATCTCTCTCAGCGCAGCAACACTTTGTCTTGAGGAAAAGTCTGCTCACAATCAACAGTGCAGTGCGAATTCCTTTTCTGATCTGATGAACACAATAACATCCAGTTCCTGCTTCCGGTTTTAGAGTATGTCGGTTCAAGACCAATAGGAGTAAAAACTCCTTTGTCCCATGTGCAATAACTCAGCTTAATTTGCACATGTGATGTAGTACGTTTTTGTTTTTAGAGATTGTTTCAGTGGTGATAAATTGTGTTGTGTGTATTACATACAGGACACCTTTATTGTACTCGTGTCTTTGTATTGTTGCCTCTATGTGTATGTTGCTTGAATATGCTTCTTTTTTTATCTTTCACTCCAGACTGCATATCAAGTTTCCCATTTGGGATAATAAAGTGACTGAACTGAACTGCTATTCTGTCTGGTGACCAACATTATATATGGTATAAACTATAAGTTAAAGCTTAAGCAAACCATCTTTCTTTTTACGAGACCCATGTCTCGTAAATACAGACAAAACTGCAAACTCACAACAACCACACACACAAACAAACACTCCCACGCACACATTTTGAGTCGTCACCGTTCAGCTGAAGGGCTTTGGGGGCAGAGCCAGCCAGGCTGCTAATGTTGCCGTCTTGGTTTACGGTTATTAAAATGCCTGGAAATAGCTGTAATGAAATAGTTGTGGATTAAAGTTTGGAGGGTAATGCAGGAAAGAAGCATGACTGCTCTTTCATAATGGAACAAGGCCCAGAAGGCTCAGCAGATTATTGGTTTTCATTTGAAGTTCTAAATTAACAGCACAACAGCATGGCAGGTTTTACCACAATCGTTTTTACCTCGATGTTTTGTAGCGTTGGTAATTATAGTTAAAGGGTAAGTTGTAGAGTTAATTGTTTCGCACCAGTGGTGAGAAACGGGACTGGTTTGTGGAATGGTTTTTCGCTCCATGTTGTTTTTTACATACTTTTTTTTTTTTTTTTGCCTCAAGAGTTTGATATGAGAAGAAATCTGCAGCTCAGAGCCTCAAAATGATTGTGTTTATCTTTCCCTTAATTGAAATAATGGTGCTGACTGAGGTTCGACCAGCCTGAGCCTGTGTTGTTTACTATATATATATATATGAAAATCAGAAATGGCAAGCGTTCTTTTCTCTATTGTGGATAGAATGGATGAGAAGGATTGCCAGAGTAATGATTTATATTTTGAGCTCTGAGTGAACACTAACGGGGAAATATGGCAAAAAGCAAAACATAAGTGGCAGTTTAGGAGCAACTTTTTGGGTAGTTGGTGTGTTTTTCGCAGTTAGTTGCTTACAAAACTGTCGAGATATATAAAGGAGACGTCTAGTGTCTCGTATTAAGAGTTGCTGTCGATTACTTACTGCAGTGGCTCCCACTACAGGGGTCAGAAGGGGTCCAATTTTAATCCAGCTCTGTGTCATCTTTGTGTGGGCACTGTGTTTAGATGAACTGTGTGACTTCCCTCTGTGGAGCCAGTGCTCGGAGCAGCCGTCCGTGACGTGTTTTGTGCCACCCGGTGGATTTCAGCATTTCTCCGAGCTCTGTGCACTCGCTCCAAGAAAGTTAACACAGTTCATCTAAACACATCTAGTGCCATGACACAGAGCTGGATTGAGAGATGGCTTGAAATCTGCAAAATATATCTTTAACAAGTAAGGAAACACAAAAACAATTGATGTAAACAATGCTGGACTTGAAATAATTGAAAACATTGGTCAATGGCACTCGACGTGTGTTTGACCTCAAGGATACACAGTATTTCAATACAATTGATTTAAAAGGAGACTAAATTTGGTACTTTTTATACGGCTAAATTGCATAAAACCATTCTTTCAACAGCATTTAAATAATATTTATTTTAGGGAATCAAATGAATGCAAAGAAAGTTACTTTATGAACTTGACTTTAAGATCTGTATTTTTTTAGTATCTATTTAATGAAAACTATTTACTATATTGACTCTGGATTCAAATGTGTGACTAGATTCACACATTTGAATCCAGAGTCAATATAGTGTGCAGTAACTCCTAAATCATTTAGATTGCTCACTGACGTCCAGTGATCACTGGTTAATGAGACAGCGTTTGCACTTTGCAGCAGTTCCAGTTTGGCTGCTTTCTCTGTATCGTACAGGCTGTGTATGGTGAAACTACTGTCCCCCTCAACGGCAATGTATGAGACGGGTCAGAACATGCCAACCGTAGTACGTCTTTAAGACCTGAGTCCTCTACGATGCTGACAGGTCTGCAGTTAGTTGCCACCCGTTTCGCAAGAGCTGTAGTCATTTTTTGGGATTTGGTTTCACCCACAGGTCGGCAAGTAGCACTCGTAGCACTCTCCAAAATACTGCTTTGCCTGAGCCCGCTAGCATCAACCTGCGTCACGTTAACTGTACATGCTTAGCCTGTAGGTGGTGGCTCAAGCTTGACATGCTTCGTGATATTTTAATTTGGCTTTACACAACGTGCACATGGCTTTCAACTTGTCTACGAGCCGTCCGGGAGTTTTGGAAAATAAAAAGCACCATTCAGAATTGTGTTGCTGCTGTCTTTCGCCATCATGCCTGCAGCCTGCAGCAGCAGGATGTGTTACGAGGAAGTATGGCAGCTTGATGACAAGTAAAGGTGCGGCAAAGGGTCAAAATAGTAGCCTGTTAGGCACGAGGCAAAGCCCAGTGAAGTGTAAAATAAAATAATAAATGGCGGCATGCGATTAATGCAATTAAACAGCCCTAATTTATTTCAATGTAAAGCAGCTCTAAACTACATGCTGATTTATAGTTATCAAAATGCAGCTGAAACAACAGAGTATATGCAAGCTGGACTTCTACAACCGCCCATTAAGGCAAATTCCAATCTTCTAAACCTCTTGCTTGTCTTTTGACCTGTAAATCATTAAAACTGTGCATAATGGTACAGTTTAAAGAAAATTATAGTGCTATACCAATTCCAAGATCACATCATCTCAAGGAGCAGAGTAGAGAACACAGTCCAGCAGGGCTGCCTCAGTATGTCTCTGAGCTTAATACTATTTGATGTTAAGCTTCATACTGCAGAATGAATTAACCCTGGGAAATTCAATTTCTACCGAGACTTTGAGGGGTTGAGATCGAGGCCAGACCAGTGCGAGATCCATACTGCCTGCCAAGAACCAATCTCAAAAATGTTAACCATAAGCACTCCTCAAATGTATCTAAAACATGCCCATTCCCATAAACAGAACACTCAAAGAACACTCAAAGAAAAGAAATAACGAAGAATCTTAATTCATCTCTTTTATTGCAGTAAGTGTATCATGAGAAATGCCCTGATAAAAGACTCAAAAGGCACTTATGGTCTTGACTGGTCTGGAAATAAAAACCAGAGTCCTCTTTTTCTGAGACAGCGACAAGACTGAGAAAATATGCTGTCGTTTCCGAGACCAGACCGAGACCTTTGAAAAGTGGTCTTGAGACCGGTCTTGAGTACTACAACACGAGGCAGCGAGGGAGGTAAGACAGGCCCTTCTGCAACAATAAGACAACTTCCCTGTGTGCCATGTATGAACGCCCAAAAAGTTGCTTTCCCACTCACAGGGTTTTTTTCTGACACATGGAGATCTACTCCTCATAATGAATCATTTCCTGCCCATCAGCAGCAGCTCCTTCAGCACAGCCAGAGGGAAGGCGATGGAGCTCAGTGGATGTAAATGAGAAAAGCATACAGAATTCATTTGGGTGAAGATTTTTCTCTTCGATGCACCTTCTCAGGTACAGTTGCATCCTTTTGAAATACATCCAAAGACGTATGGAAGCAGAGACCTGTCTGCCGTGTCATTTATAGGCTGATGGATGACACGACATGACAAATGGAATGTGCCTCTCTAGGCTAAACGTCACAAACGTGCCAACACCTCACTCAAAAAGCAATGCTTGGTCAGGACTCTTGGCGTCACTTTTTGACGCTCTGGGTCGGGACTAGTTTGTTTAACTGACGTCGTGGGGCAACACATTTTACTCCCAGCGTGTCAAAAAGCGACGCTTGGTCAGGTGGGTGGGGTTACAAGAACGGGACACAAACCCCGGTCTACTGGGTGAAAAGTCCTGCGTTGTTTTGACCCATCGTTAACCGTTAAGGGTTGATGTGAGACAGGTGTAGAAAAAAAGGAGGAGAGTTCTGTTTTAGTAGTTTTCATGCTGTGCATTATTAACCTGTTTTATTTTAAATAAATGATTTAAGAGTCATCCCGTGTAAATTATTATTATTTTTGTTGCTGGTAAAACAGGACCTCACACTACCGTGTGACACAAGCTAATTAGAACTCCTCTGTTTGTCTCTTGTTGCAGATATGAAATTCCTGTAAGATTAATCACATTTCAATAAAGAGGTTGATAAAGGTTTCCCGCTGCAGAAAACTTATTTTTACTGGCGCTATGTGAAAAACACAAGGCGTGACTCACACTTTAATGTGACTTCCTCTTAGCCTCGTTCTCTCTCCAACTCTAAATTCAACTTTTTGGTAAATATCGCATAAATACACACTAATGAGTCAGCACTCCTGCTGCACAGAAACACACACACACACACACACACACACACACACACACACACACACACGTCAGCGAGTGGTCGGATCTCAGCCAGGGCGATGAGTTAACGTCTATGAATAATTAAAACTCTACAATATTTTATTTTGATCGACTCCCGGGGGAAATCAGTGTATTGAACGGCTCTCTCTCTCTCTCAAACTGCAACTCAACTCTTTTTCTTCCACTCAATCCCCAAAACTCTCCATTTCTTTGTCCCAAAGCCACACAAGCCTGAGGATAGTTGGAGTCTAGTCATTATATGCTTGAAAATGTAGCTTGTCATCACATTTTCACCCCTTTTCTTTCTATGTTGGTCTTTCAGCCTCACTCTCTCACTCTGACTCTTTTCTCTTCCTTTCCAATATCACATCAGCTTTGCTTTTGGCATAGAAACCCACTTTATAACACCAGCATGCTTTATTAAAGGGGACAAATTATGCAAATTTTCAGGCGAGTATTTTGGGTTGTTACTACAACACGTTCACATGCTTTAAAAGGTATAGTAAGTGATGTTAATCCAATACAATTTTTTGTCAAAATCAGTGAATGTCTCCTCACGGTCACCTAGCTCTCTGTTTTCTATGTCCTTAAAAAAGATTTGGTGTTAATACACAGCCTTGGCCGTATGAATGGAAAACAAACAGAAAGGAGTGCACGAGCCACAAAACACTGTTCCAGCCAATCAACAACAGGCAGCAACAGATGATGGTAGGAGCGGGAGGGAGGGAGGCAGCATTTGAATGTGCCGGCCAGTAGTTAGCTGTCCGTGAACGTTAAGCAGTTGAGTTAAAATATCAACAATCTGCGCAGAATCATTTACTGCACCTTAAATGTTAGAAAAACAAATAATACTGGATACTGGCTGTCTGATTATACATGTATAGACCTTTTTCACGGCAGACATGTTGACATGTCATAGTAGGAAAAGCACAGGTGTATTCAAAACCATTAATGATGGCTGCATTCCACTTAGGAGAGGCCCTGGTATTGTGTATGCTGACTCACTGAAATAGCTTACTGGGACACTTGATGGAATTGAGCCATTGTTAAGGTTATCAGTCTCAGCTGTGCTTTTCCTACTATGACACGTCCAAATGTCTGCTGTGAAAATGGTCCATTCACCCTCTGTCTGAAACACTCTGTTTAAGCAACCGCATCCTTCACTGATTTTGGTTGTGGTCAAACAGGCTTCCAACTTTCAAAACCAGAGAGCAATGAAATGCTGCTTTGCAGCGTTACCCTGCGTTAAATGATAGGAATCGCACTGTTTCATCTCTTCCCGTATTGACTACTGCAACTCACTATTTTCTTCACTTAGCATGTGTGCCCTCAATCGCATTCAAAAAAACGTCACAAGGTCATCAAGACCGTCTCACATCACCCCTGTACTACGATCTCTCCACTGGCTACCCGTCAAATATAGGATTCAGTTTAAGATTCTCATTCTCACATACAGATGATTGCACGGTCAGTCACCTGTATATGTGACTGAGCTACTGCAACCGTATTTATTGCGTTATTATGGCTCCCACGTAACTTCTAGTCAAGTCCCGCCCTACGAAGCAACCCGATTGGTTGGGGTTAGGCATTGATCTCGAGTGGTTAAGGTTAGGATAGCCGATTGGTCAGGGGATAGGACCTGAACAAATCGGGTTACGTTACCTAGCGTAAGCATGGACGCCTGGCCAATCGTAGCGTGTGAATGCTGTTGAAGGGCGGGACTTGCCTAGAATAACGTGGGTTCCATAATAACGCATATTAATCAGCACGCCCCCTAAGATCCAATATGTCCAATCTCTTGACTGTTCCTCACACCTGACTTGGGACCCGTGGGGACCGTTCTTTCAAGTCGGTAACACTGAGACTCTGGAATGCTCTGCCTCCTCCAATACGGTCTGCTGTCTCTGTGGTCTGTCTTAAAAAACAGTTGAAGACCTACTTTTTTAAACAGGCCTTTGGATGACCTCTCAGGACTCGTGACTCGACTTGTGATTTTATTTGTACTTTGTTTTAATATGTATCATATTGTATGTTTTATGTAAAGCACTTTGTTTTTAGCAGCATAGCGCAGCTATTTTTATTTATTGTTATCCATGTCTTATTATGTTATCCAATCTATCCGTTCATACCGGGCGCGTAGCGTTCGTGTCGGCCGCGCGCTGCAGCGATAGTTTCGCCGTCTCACCTAAAGAGTAAAAGATTTCACAATAAAACACCCAGGTTTATGGTGATTTTGGCTGTCTTGACTTTGTCTCACAGCGAGACAAGCGATCAGGCACACGGAGGGAGAGACCGACGGACGGACAGAGAGTGTAACACTCTCTCTATCAGACAGAGAGAGAGAGTGAGAGAGAAAGAGAGCCGCATGGAGAAGGATCGCTTTGTGACCGGCGCGTAGAAATGCATGTCCGGTATGAATGGCCAGGCGTGGGATCAGGCACGTATCTACGCTACGCGGGTTATACGCGACACTTACGCGCCCGGTGTGTTTTCGCTGTAAGACTTGCTGAGCTACAGTTGACTGTGCAAGAGAAAACATAAAATCCCACACATGGCTCAAAGTGCAATAGAAAACACAAATTAACCAACATCAGGACCCATAATGACGTACAGAAACCATTCAGCTTTTTTCCAAGTTAGACATCTAACATGTTGTTAATGTCTTATCGTGTTTTTTTTTTCTTCTATTATCATCAGAGGCAGAGTCGTAGGCTTTCACATCACGCCGGCACGAATCTAACCCTGCTACCTCAAATTTCTTTATAACCGAGCCAATCGTTCTGATAACACTGCCAGGTCCTCTATGTGTATGTAAATATGTCACCAACTGTTTACCGCCAAGGCCAGGGTTGTCATATTAGCACTGATATGGTACTCAGCGTTCTTTATAGCAGTGCCAAATGCTGGCTAGAGCGGATCTGGCGTGTCTGCGTCTGTGTAAATCTTATCACTGTCTGCCATAGGGACAAATGCAGCACATTAGCATTGATGCTCTACAATAACAGCATTCACAGCTGCGACGGGTTTCCAAACAACTCGAAATCAGAGAGCAGGGAGTGTGACAGAGCGGGAGGTAAGAGAAAAACAAGTACGGTGAAAAGGGAGGAGGACAAATAAAGAAAGAGGAACAAGGAAATTAGAAAACCGAAAAATGGTACAGAGATACAGAGAAATGAAGGATCCGACAGGAAGATAAAATGGAAATATAAATAAGAAAGAGGTTTTGAGGTGTGGAGCTGGGGCATCTCTGCTCTAACTGCTGTCCAGAGAGGCCCGAGTTTTCCCATTAACAGTCAGAAATAACAGCCTGGCCATATCATTCTGTGTTCACTCAGAGCCAAACAGAAGAGCAGCATTACTGCTGACAGGCCACTGTGACTACAACAGCATCCATCGTAATGACAGGGCCAGGTGGCCTTATATTTTTTGGCCCTGGCAAAATTGGGCTTTCTTCAAGCTTTCCACTGCTGTTATTAGAAAGACTGATGTCTGTTATTGCCCAATGCAATTCCAAAATGTGTCATTATCCTGGCTTTAGGTTAAACCTTTTGGAATACAAAACACAGATGTTATTTGAACTGCGTAAAATAGTAACACAAAATTGAGACATATTCAACTTTTGGAGATCGCCAATCATGTAACCGGCGATCAGACTTGAAATGTCAAGATCTATAAACGATATGACGGAAAACAATAATTGTGAAATATAAAGTTTACTTCGGCTACATTGGGGGGGGGTTAAAGAACACAACAGGACCTCACACAAATGGGCTAATTCAGTAACACTCCCACCGTCGCACAGCCATGCGGCGAATCGCCAGGATCTCTTTCAACTTCCGACCATAAAAAACACCTTCATTTTTATACTTTGGTTTTTAGAGGTGTAGGTCAGTGGATTTTGTTACTCTTGGACAAAGCTTGGCTAGCTGTTTCACTCTGCTTTCAGTCTTTGTGCTAAGCTAAGCTAATCGGCTGCTTGTAGCTTTATATTATGCGTACAGACTTAAGAGTGGTATCAATCTTCTCATCTGACTCTTGGCAATAAAGCAAAAAAAAAGTATTTCACGAAACTATTCCGTGAATTATAATAAGGGAATTTACATATTAGTCATCCCGTCTTAGTTTACAAAAATGTCTTCAGCTTTTTATTCTGTGATGTGTTGTCCTTAACAGGTTTGTGAGGCTTCAGTAAGTCCACTGAATCTGTATCAGGTCTAGGCGTCAGAATAGAAAGCAACTTTCAGAAAAAGTAGAAACTATACTACCGTGCACACTCAGCACTGACTGCTGGCTATCTTAACCAGCCCCAGCCAAGCTCAGCTAACACCCTATAGAGTCCTAGAGAGTGCTTTGCTGTCACTGTGCCAAACTCTCGTCTGGCTGTGTTAATGTTTGGCTCTACTTTCCAATTTAGGGCCAAGATCTGGCTGCTAACCTGGGGAAGCTAGGCTTTCTGCATCACAAAGGGAAACACTTTTGACAGATGGGGAACATCACATGAGGTAAGGTAGGGATATCAAATAACTGTTACATTGAGAGCCACCACCACAACAAAATGTTCAACTACAGCCTCACCGTGTGGGATCAAGCAGGGGGAGGATGTCTTGTTCAAGGACACTTGGCTGTTACAGAGACTGACAGTCTCTGTAACAGCCAATACAATATTTTTTACAGCCAATTACAATATTTTACGAACATTTATGCACACTGATACGTATATCTTACTAAAATAGTCACGTGACACTGGCTACAGAGCTCTGTGATATGTCGCTGTATCAGCAGCACTTGGTAGGTGAGTTTATCCGATAAAAGGTGACTTTGACCGGCAATTTCCACTGGATGCGGGAACGGCTGCGAACGGCTCGAGCGTCGATGTGAGTGCGAGATATTGTGGGTCCTCGTGACTACAGCTGTCAGTCATGGCCGCAGCCGTGCCGCAACAAATCCGGACCTGGTGGGTATTGACGGACGGCGGAGCACGCAGCCGTTCCGCAGCGGAGCCGGTCCGCAGACGTTCCGCATCCAGTGAGGGTACTTTGGGTACAGGGCACCACGAGCTGCCGGCCATTTCGGTGGACATTACAGTTGAGTTTATCTGGCAAAGAGTGGGCGTCATGGGCGTCATGCGGCGACGACAATTAAGTTTATGCACCTAACGACTAGATAAGTTTAGGGTTAGGGGTTAGAGTTAGAGTTACGATCGTGGTTTGGGTTAAAACACTCCCAGAGAACACGCTTTTCCTGGGTGAAGGTCTTTTGTTTTTTCCGGAAAGCCAACTCCGCTCCCCGGCTTGAAAGCGCTGTGTTTTATGACCCACCTATCCACTCCGACCTCCTGCCTACATGGTCCAGAGCGTTTGCATACAGTGGCAGTCAATGTGGTGCATACAGTAATGAATATGTGCAATGCTTACGAATTACAGTGCATTACCTTGTGTAACTTTTTTGTACAAATGGTTCATGAGAACAGCCTGAATGCCATCAGCCATTAGAAATAAAATCCTGCCACCTGTTACAAATGACTACTAGCAAGGACGCAGAACACATTAAAGCTGACTGTTTAAGTTATGACTCATTTTAGAGTGTACAGAGAATGATATTTTATTTTTTCTCGTCTCTGACGCAGACTAATGTAGCATAATAGTGATTAAACATGGAAGCTATTACACTTGATGCACTGAACAGCAGGTGCCCTAAAGATCTCTTCAGTTAAACCAGAGTGGTGTTCAGGAAGTGATGCCATTCATGTGTGAAGTGTCGGGACAGAGAAGAAGAGCGCCACCCACAGAAACCTAAGACTTCATCAGTGGAGAATCCAAGAGACATGTTTCTGTTGCTTCACTGTTTGTAAGACAGTTGATCTGTAGGAAGTGCAGAGGAGGAATATTACAATGATGAATGCCAAACGGCAAAGACGGACAGAAGATCAATTATGCACAGTCATAGAGGTCTCTATACAGAGAGGTGTTTCTGTTATTTAGCCTAACCTCATTGATATAAATGGGTTGGACACAATAATAGAAACACATGTAAGGACAAACTACAGCCCTCAACATTATTATACAGTTGAATCGGGAGTGTGTCTGTGTTCCCTCAGCCCCGTGTTCCCTCAGCCCCATGTTCCCTCAGCCCTGTGTTCCCACAGCCCTATGTTCCCTCAGCCCTGTGTTCCCTCAGCTCCGTGTTCCCTCAGCCCCGTGTTCCCTCAGCTCCGTGTTCCCTCAGCCCTATGTTCCCTCAGCCCTGTGTTCCCACAGCCCTATGTTCCCTCAGCCCTGTGTTCCCTCAGCCCCATGTTCCCTCAGCCCTATGTTCCCTCAGCCCTGTGTTCCCTCAGCCCTATGTTCCCTCAGCCCTATGTTTCCTCAACCCTGTATCCCCTAAGCCCTGTTCCCTTAACCCTATGTTCCCTCAGCCCTATGTTCCATCAGCTCTATGACCCCATTTATTGCAAGACTGTTGTATCCGACTGCTTTAGATTTAGCTAACTAATAAGTTGTTGTTGTTGGTTTGTTTCCAGTCCGCCTCCAAAGGGTGGGGGGGGGGGGATTCTGGGGCATCGTCCTCTGAGCTCGTCCTCATGTGTGAGATGGTCAGCAATGCAATTTTAAGAACAGGTTCGTAGGTTATCCTACAAAAACATATACGATACGATACAACTTTATTGTCAGCCAAGGCTGAAATTCTTTGTGCATCCCTGGGTAGCTCGTATAAAAAAAGAGGACATACACATACATACAAACATACATGAGATTAATAACACCAACAGACATACATGGAACATTACCACAAGTGACATAAACTTCCAAGTAGGAAAAACCAAAAAAAACATGAACATACACACAGACAATGTCTTGGAGACGTATATCCCTGAAATATGTATTGCACTGGATTTAATGTAGCTGGTTTAACAAGTTTTTAAGTCTGATGCGATTAAAAGAATGAACTCTAAAGCGTCTGTTTGAAGGCAGAAGCTGATATTCACTATGCGAGACATGTGAAGAGTCATTTGAAATATTTCTGGCCAGTCTAAGAAGAATAAGAATAGCTTTGTTTTATTTGTAACTGATAGGCTACTTAGCCAAGCAGTACTACAGTAGAGCATGATACTCTGAATTACTGATGTGAAAAACAAAGAAATGATTTGGCTACTAGCTCCAAAGGATCTCCGTCTACGTTATGAATCTTCACTGAGGACAGTTGACAATTCGGGGTTATTCCAAAAATGATTTCCTCTGTCTTCACAGTGTTAATAATGAGAGCATTGTTATCACACCAATTAACTAACCAATCCACATTGCCCTGATACAGTGTGGACAACAATTCAACAATTCGTAGGATATCCTACGAAATCACGGCGAGATGTGATGACCGGTCACAGGACAGTTGAGTTCTGCCGTGCCGGTAGTTTCAGAGTTATAGTTGAGTTTAGCCGACAAAAGGTGACCGTCACATGGTGACGACAGTTAAATTAAAACACAAAAACGACAAATTAAGATTAGAAAAAGAGATCATGGTTTGGATTAAAGTGCCCATATTATGCTCATTTTCAGGTTCATAACTGTATTTTAAGGTTGTACCAGAATAGGTTTACATGGTTTAATTTTCAAAAAACACCTTATTTTTGTACTGCACAGCTCTCTGTCACTGCTGCAGATCCTCTTTTCACCTGGTCTCTGTTTTAGCTACAGAGTGAGACCTCTTTTCTTCTTCTGTGCTATCTTTGATTGCACTCGCACATGCGCAGTAGCTCAGATGTAGATCATGTCAGCTAGCTAGCTCCATAGACAGTAAAAGAAAGGCTGTTTCTCCAACTTCAGTCAGTTACAAGACAGGATTAGCTGGGAGACTTCTTCTAAATGAGGGCGCACATGGAAGTAGTTCTTTTGTAGATTATGGTGAACTTGTGTGTGTTGTAGCAGTGCTTTGCTATTGAGAATGAGGTAGCATGCTAACGCTAATGCTACGAGCTAACAGTTGCGGTTAGCCAGCTCGTTTTGGCTTGTGACGTCACAAGCCGTGCCGATTTTGAACAGCTCACCCAGAGACTGAAGGCAGGACACATTCAGAAACCGTATCTCACTCAGAACAGCACGGATGGATTATTTTCAAAGTTTGTATGTGTGTGGAAGCACCAGAGACACAAAAGAACACCCCAAATCCCAGAAAATTATTTTTTTCATAATATGGGCACTATAAAATACCGGTCCCCTTGAGTAGTACTCCCGAGACACGAACACGTTTCCTGTGTGAAAGTCGTGCGTTTTCCCCTTAACTTCTTGCAGGACAGGAACACCGCTCCCCGGCTTGAAAGCCCTGTGTTTTATGACCCAGAAATCTAACCCGACCTCCTCCCTACACTGACAACAGCAAGAGCCCTAAGACTGAGCCCACACACCCTGTGTCATTCCAGCTGCTTGAGCAATCTAATTCTTTCACTACCCTGTACTCATTACCACAGCTGTCTCATTTATATTCCACAATCCCTGTCTGAAGGAAACACCGCACAGGAACTGTGGATGGAGAGAGCTAAGTCTCGAACGGGAAGGTGTGCCTGGTAAAAGGTGGATACCAAAAGTATATTTAGCAGCTTCCCACCTGTCTATTATAACTCATTATTTATACAGCCATTCCTCTTTGTAGAGGTTTGAATAATACATCCAACATGTTGTCCGGCACTGATGCTGACGCCTAGCAGGTGAGGTTTTGTATCCCAGCTAGGGGAGGCAGACAACAAAGACAGAGGCTCAGGGAACCTCTGGGTGCCACAGAGGGGATCAAACTGACAGCAGACCTGGCACCGCAAGAGCTGGGAATACATGAATACAGATACTGGACCAGGACAGATGGATGAAAGGGAGGGAGAGAGGGACAGAGTGTTTAATTTATAGGCAGATTAATCCCGAACAATGTGGGTAAACTGGGTTGTCATCGGCGCAGTTACTCAGATACAGCAAAGAAAAGGAACAAGAAGCAATACATTTATAGATATTCAATGAAATAAACATAACATACATTGATCTGCTAACCAAAAAGCAGCAGAAAACAAAATGTCCGACTTAATACATTGGCAAGTTTGCATGAACAGCTATGACAGCGATGATAAAAATCCCTTCAGGGTGTGGTTGGTTAGGTAAAATGCTATTACTCATTCACAGCCTTTCATTTAAAATCTCTTGTACGTTATATTCTTAACGTTGCATCTGTTTACACAATGGAGTATGGTCAAACACTCAAAACATAATAGTGAGAAATGTGTATCTGGTTTGTGTAGTTGCACCTATCAGTTCATTGATCATTGTTCATTCATTGATACAATCTGTCGGATTGGTATCATTCTTATCGATGCAATATCAGTCCTGACTCTGT
>NC_135857.1:33221440-33381440 GCF_031162955.1 Sander vitreus | reverse complement strand
CTCCGTCTTCCTCCTGTGTTGCTCCTGGACCGTGGAAGCAACTCAGGCTTCCTGAATCACAACAATCCAATCCCCTCTTCCACTTCACTCACTCTAAAAAGATGTTTCAAACATGAAATTGAGGTATGATTATTTATAAGTTTCATTTATTTATTTATTTTTGTTTTAGGGTCCTATCCTGCACCCGGTGCAGCGCAAAGCCCAACACGAGTGTCTTTGCTAGTTTAAGACAGACGCAGTTGTCAATATCCCGTCCAGCGCCCGTGTCTTTGAATAGCAAATCCACCTGCACCCATTTTTGGGCCCATGGGCGTGCTGGTCTTACAGGGAGGTGTGTTCAGGTGCATTCTGGGCGTGCTGGTCTTACAGGGAGGTGTGTTCAGGTGCATTCTGGGCGTGCTGGTCTTACAGGGAGGTGTGTTCAGGTGCATTCTGGGCGTGCTGGTCTTACAGGGAGGTGTGTTCAGGTGCATTCTGGGCGTGCTGGTCTTACAGGGAGGTGTGTTCAGGTGCATTCTGGGTGTGCTGGTCTTACAGGGAGGTGTGTTCAGGTGCATTCTGGGCGTGCTGGTCTTACAGGGAGGTGTGTTCAGGTGCATTCTGGGTGTGCTGGTCTTACAGGGAGGTGTGTTCAGGTGCATTCTGGGAGTATTGCTATCTTGAGGCAGCGGGAATTGATCTCGCCATTGACCAACAAAAACCTGGTCTAAAGTCAATAACGCAGCATTTCAATGTTATTTTAACAGTTATTATAATTGTTATAATTATTAGTAAAATACTCCTAGGCTCGTGCACAGCAGGCACACACTATGCTTGTTACACACACAGGGACACACAGCAGCAGACAAACATGCAAAAAATTACAAATAAAAATATTACAATGTAAAATAGTTTTTTGATATGATCTGCTGAACTGATTTTTTTTATATTTTTTGGGGCATTTTTAGGCCTTTTTTTTCACAGTACAGATGAAAACATGAAAGAGGGGAAATGACATGCAGCAAAGGGCCACAGGTCGGAGTCTAACCTGCGGCTGCTGCATCAAGGAGTAACCCTCTATACATGTGCGCCTGCTCTACCGACTGAGCTAAACCGGCCACAACAGATCAGTTTCTTCTCCTGAAAATCTTTCCTGCTCAGCAAATCCGCCATGATAACAGCAATGCTCCAAGGTCCAAACGCGCCTGGCTCTTAAAGGGAATGGGAGATGATCTCTGATTGGTTTATTGCATGTTACGCCCAAAATACACCTATGAATTAATGACGACACTAAGTACAACCCTTTTTAACCATGCGCCAAGCGCACGGACCCTTTTTTCTGCCGTTAATGTAGCGAAAGTGATTTCGTACACGCCCTAAATGCACCTGCGCCAGGCACTTCACGCCGTGAGCTTAGATCGTTAAAATAGGGCCCATAATGTTAACCTGTGCCGTATTAACGCCTCCCTCATGAGTGATGTAGCCTATTTCATCTTTTTATTACGCTGCAAGAAGATGGCTCGGGTCTGTGTTGCTTGGTTGTGTTTTGATGCTTGCATGGCTTCTTATACTGAATGGGGATACTGTTGATGTGTAAATGTCTTGCTGCATCCTGCTCTGCATGGCTTACTGAGAAAGCTTATTTGTTGCTCTAGCTGTCTGTATGGTGTGTTGTTGATTTCCCTCTGTATAGTTTAACCTGTACTAATATCTTGCTGTTTCCTGTTTCTCTGGTCTAAAATCATCTGGCCAAAGGACTACAGTTGAAAATTAGCCGGCTGGCTAACACTGGCACATTTACAGAAATGTTGAGTAATGTCTGTTGTCCTTCAAAAATGTTTCATTGCAAATACAATTTTCAATTTTCAACTGAACTATGGTCCGGTCCGTTTCTAGTGTGAAAGCATTTTTTTGGATGGTTCGGACTTTCTTACAATTTACAAACGGAGGTGCCAGGGCTCGCAGGATTGCTTGCAGACGATCAAATGTTGGCACAACTAGGACGTACATTTTGCGAGTTTGAACTGTCTAGGAGTGTGTCAAATAACCTCAACAAGGCCACAAATGAAGAGGATGAGGCAGAAATGCCCTTGAAAGCTCATGTCATTAAGTTTGCTGCAGCCATGGCCACGTGGTCAATTGAAATAAAACACAAACAAGACTTAAACAAGACTTCAGATAATAAAAAGGAACAATACAGTGTGTTTGTACAGTATATGTGTTGTAAATGGTTTAAGTTAGACAAACAGCTAGAAATATTACATTAATTAAAGTGATTTTCACTGGAAATGATGTTCCAAAAAATAGAGAATGTGTTATATTTGAAGATTAGACATTTACTGTAACCAAAGATCCTCTCTAGTTAAGATTGCGCATTTCAAGCAGTGGCAATGGTATGAAAAGAACACTTCCTGTCTCCTAAAGGCGCATGGCTTCGTTTGAACGTGTAGTGAAAAGTTGTGTGGATGCATGAAAAGTTATATTTAAATAATGTATTGATATGTTAATAATATAACATAAAATATGTTCTTTTGCTAACATTAGATATTTACACAGCTAAAAGACATACTTAGCATCACAGAGATTAGTTTTGTCAGGGCGTTCGTGAACGTTAGCTGACGTTAGCTGTTAGCTGTTGGTCCTGAGACAGAAACAGGTCTGGAAAAATTCATTAATTTTCTCCTGATGTCTCCGTCTGAAAAAATGTAGTGTCAGAATGTTCTGGAGATATGTGGCTTGTGAAAAATGGGTCCAATATTACTACGCCCCCGTAACTACGGGGCGAAAGGATCGCTCATAATTTGTGTTCACGTTCACTTCCCCTTTTGGAATCAACCCATTGTCACTCCGTAAAATACGGACGTTTAGACAGTGGCTGTCAGCGTCTGAAGCGACACCAAAAGCGCCCTTCAGCGTGTTTGTAGAACGCACCGGGGAGAGCAGCAGCTACACGGTGTTTAAAGATGACGTAGCATTAAGAGCGACTACCGTAGCGAGTAGTATGAAAGGCCGAAAAAAGTTGGTTGGGATGGAGGATGGGTCAAACAACACAGGACTTTCACCCAGGAGACCCGGGGATCGTGTCCCGCGTGTCACGTTTCCTAAACCCAACCGTCGCTTTCTTCTTTTACTAAACCCAACCGTCCCGTTCTTCCCTCATGTCATGGAAACGTAAGCCCACCCACAACCTTTTCCTTAACCTAACTGCGTCAAAAGTGACGCCCATAGTCCCGACCAAGCACGTTTAGATATGACGCTAAAGGAGACTTTTAGCGTCAATAACAACGCCAAAGGCACCTGACCAAGCGTCCGTATTTTACGCGATGGGAGTGAGAATATGTTGTTGGAATCAATACACTCAGGACCTGCATCAAGTCTCCTAAAGAGGCGTGGCCGTGGTAGAGCCCACGGGACACAGATACAGGAAACTACTCCGAGTTGGGGCGTCTCGGTTCTAAACCGTCTCTGCTGTAACATCAGGGTACTGGTGCCAACAGAGAGTGTTGCATTATGGGTTGTTTGTAGCACTGATGTGCCTTAGTTTATCTTTTAGAGTCACGTTGTCCGAATCAATTGAGTAATGCTAGAATCATATATATATATATATATATATAGGAAAAACCCACTTGATTGATTTGCATTTGTTCCCACAGCAACAAATACACACAGTGTCCAATCAGAATAATCCCCTCCACTGCTCCCTGGATGACTTTAGTTAAATGGTATAAAATGTAGAAACCTTAAGTTCATGTGGAAGAACACAAAGGACTCTTGACTCAAACAAAAAAGCGGGCATTTATAACAGCAAACAACCTTGAGCTTAACTGGCCTTAAGCTCATTCGAAATGGTTGTAAGTGGAAATGTCTCAGCGTGCTGTCAGAGATTGCTGCAGGCTCTAGTCTCGCAGAGATACGAGCGTCACGCCACAGATCCTGAAATAAGCGTGATAATACCTGCTTCTTGTTTTTTTAATGGTTGGCGTCTGTGAGAAGATAGAAGAAAGAGAGGAGAGAACTGATGGCAGGAAGGTGGGGGTAAAGAGTACAATAACGATAAAGTGTGCTGTGGAATCAAGGCAAGATGTTTGGAAAAAAAGATGAAATGTAAAAGTGCAGAGTGGGGTATAATGAGCTCAATTTGAATATCAGAATGTCTTTGATTGGATGATTTGTTTTAAATGTGTAAAGAAAGTGTATAAGTGTTTCTCTTTGCGGATTCCTTTAAGTAAACGCGCTTGGTCGGGACTATTCCCGTCCCTTTAGCGCTTAAAGTAAACTCGCCTGGTCGGGACTATTCCCGTCCCTTTAGCGTTATAAGTAAAGGCGCATGGTCGGGACTATTGCCATCCCTTTTGACGCAGTTATGTTAAGGAAAAGGTCGTGGGTGGGCTTACGGTTCCGTGACACGCGGGAACTACGGGACGGTTGGGTTTAGGAAAGGGTCGTGGGTGGGCGTACGGTTCTGTGACACGCGGGAGGAAAGAAAAAAACGACTATAGCAAGCTTGACAAGCGGGACAAAGTCCTGTTTGACCCATCCACCACCCCAACCAACCTCCTTACGCGGAAATTCGCCCTTACATACTACTCTCTAAATCCTATCTAACTGCTGCTCTCCCCGGTGCGTTACACAAACACGCTGAAAGACGCTGACAGCGACTGTCCAAACGTGTGATCCGAGGATTTCTGGGGTTAAATTACCCTGCACACCAAAGACTGAAGAGGATGGGGACAGTGTGGACATACTGTATATGGTGGACTGAGACGTAGATGATAGATTGAGAGATGAATGGAGGAGTGGAGGGGTTGCCAGCTGCCCCTTGCAGGGATGAGAGGCTCCCAGCTGCCAGCGTTTGTGCGCCAGTTTGTTTATCTGCCGGTTCTTTGTTCGGTCTTGTTGTCATGTTTTCATTTCCTGTTGTAGGCTCCAATCTCTGTGTCTGCTATACCTCTCCCTCCCTCTGTTCTGCCTTTTTATTAAACTGTTCCTCCTCTTCTCTTCTTATTTCAAAAGGTTCATGTTATTGTTCAAGGAACAGTTTACACACCCCAATTCCAACATCAGTTGGGACGTTGAATGTGAATGAAAACAGAATGCAATGATTTGCATATCTTTTCCAACCTATATTCAATTAATTTCAATCAGTACACTACAAAGACAAGATATTTAATGTTCAAACTGATCAAATTTAAAGTTTTTTTTGCAAATATTCACTCATTTTGAATTTGATGCCTGCAACACGTTCCAAAAAAGCTGGGACAGGTGCAGCAAAAGACTGGGAAAGTTGAGGAATGCTAAAAAAAACACCAGTTTGGAAGATTCCACAGGTGAACAGGTTAATTGGTCATGATTGGGTATAAAAGGAGCATCCCCAAAAGGCTCAGTTGTTCACAAGCAAGAATGGGGCGAGGTTCACCACTTTGTGAACAACTGTGTGAGCAAATAGTCCTTTTGTGGGGTGCAAATGTTCCACCAAAACATGTTCCTTTTGCAGATCCACCGTCGCTGCGTCCAGAGCTTAGCGCCGCCCAAGACAATTGTGATTGGTTTAAAGGTCCAATGTGTGTGAATTTCTCCCATCTAGCGTTGAGATCATATATCAATCAACTCTCTCGCACCACGCAGTTCAAAGTACGTATTACAGCTA
This sequence comes from Sander vitreus, assembly GCF_031162955.1. Taxonomy (NCBI): domain Eukaryota; kingdom Metazoa; phylum Chordata; class Actinopteri; order Perciformes; family Percidae; genus Sander; species Sander vitreus. The sequence continues at coordinate 33,375,814 of NC_135857.1, read as the reverse complement.
CGGTAGCCTTCACCCTTCAAAAAGCCGGTCTCTTGCTCTTTTCAATATCCTTTTATATTTTCTGGGCGAAGAAGACGACTCCTGTTGCTGAAATTTGGATTTTGAATACGTGTGGTCCTCCATGTTTCCTTCTTCAAACTTGTCGGGGCCCAGGAAGCGACGATACCCATTAGCAGCGTTAGCAGAACCTGTGAGTTTATCATGTGACAGCGAAAACACGAAAGGCGGAGCAGTATGTCCTGTATGTCCCTTACCGGCTAACGTATTTCAAGATGGCGCATGAATGTAGCGTGTCTACGCCAGTTCATGCAAATGTAAAATTTCAAGCCAATAAGAATACTTGGAATTGATGGTGGTGGTAAATATTCATGAAAAAGGACAAGTTTGTGAACGGGGAACACAGATTTTGATAATGAACAACTGAACACGTTACACACTGGACCTTTAATGAAATGAAAAATGAGTTTTATTGGAATCAGTAGTGTACAGCCACCCTAATGTGACACTACCTATGCATCAACACAGTCCTCAAACTTTTACGTGAGAACACATTTCAGAAAGCATACTATATATTTTTGGGAACTCTTTTCCCATGCTTCTTACTCCTCCTTTGATCTTCTTCCATCCAGTCTGATCCCTTTCTCTTTACCTCCTTGTTGTTATTTTAATCTCTTTTGTTATTTTTGTATGTTCTCGTCTGTCTTCTTCTCCCCCTTCCTCACATTTGCTCCTTTCCTATCTTCCTCTTATCTCCCTTCTTTCTTCCTCGTCTTCCTTGTCCTCTGCTCTCAGAGTAGGAAATAAACCCACAGAGTGATAATCTCTAGCTAAATAGACAGCTGATCCCTTTAAAAGCCATGCTACAGAGGGGAGGAGAGTGTTTACAGGGCCTCCAGAGAATGTGCTCCACTACTGGGAAATTAATTAGCCGGCCCAACTCTCAGATTTGAAATTCTCATCCGTTTTTCCCCCTCTCTCCACATTTCAAGTTCTTTTTCTTTCGGAAAATCTCTCTCTCTCTCTGGCTGTCGCTTGGTTTCCATCCAAAAAAAATGTGTTGCCAATTATAATGAGGTAAATTTGCTCTTGAAGTGGCATTTATTTTTCACTAAAAGGGATAATGCGATAAACAGTGATGGAAATGCATGTGTTGTGAAAAAGTAACCACAGGCTTGGCACAGTCCGTACATTTTGTTCCACAGATAATCGAAAAGTGGTTTCGGACCTATTGAAAAACTTTCTGTGAGATATTTCTGAAATGGGAGCTTCAGATGTGCAATATTGGAATTTTAAAGCATGCAAATTCTTTGGGGTTTTTTTGTCTTCAAATTGATGCATGAAATATGTTACCTGACAAGAAAGAAAGAATAAAAAAACAATCAATTCAACGACCCGTTCCACTTTTCATGCAGATGTGTTTTGGTTTGATGTGGAGGAAGTTCATTTGTTTGCTTTAGCGTCGGCGTGCAGTGTGCAAAGCTCTCATTACCACCAATAAGGATGATCTATACAAGCAAACGCAGGTTTCTAATGTGTCCCAGAACAATATAAATCAAAGTAGACAATCACACACACACACACACACACAGTGCTGAAGGAAGTTTTAAGCTAGAAACCTTTCTTGAGCGGTCATTATTCTTAGTTGTTGCTTTTGCAGTTGGGACATTAAAAGTGCAGCAGTCTGAACTATGTTCGGTTTCTTTTACAAAATGTAACATTTGGTCTTCTACCAATCAGTCAATCCCTGGCCCTGGCAGTTCCATGTTTACGTGTCCTTGGGTAAGACACTGAACCCCAAATTGCTCCCGATGCTGGGCCATCAGAGTGTGACTGTTTATCTGATGAGCAGGTGGCACCTTTTATGGCAGCCTCTGCCACAGCGTATGAATGGTCTGTGAATGGTTCCTGTGCTATATAAAAGCGCTTTGAGTTGTTAAGCCTAGAAAAAGCGCTATATAAATACAGTCCATTTAAAATAATTTGGTGAGTCTCTCTTTGGCGCTGTCTAGGTTTCTTCTTTCTATCAATCAATACTACTATCTCTTTCTCTGCCCTCAAATGTCAGCTGTGTTTTTGTTGAGATGAGAGAGCGAAGTGCATGGAGAAACTGCTGATGTGCTGATTTTATGTGTATGTAGTGTAACCAAAAGCAAACCGCAGTGTTCAATCATCACACAGCCTGTTGAGTTTAGTACTGTTTAAAAAGCTCACATATTGTTGGTTCACTTTTCTGCACAGGGCACATGAGAGGAGGGTATTTTTCATACGCTCCAGCTCCCTGTTGGACGCATCTGGGAAGTCTTAATATGATTAGTTTGGCCCAAATTGTCTTGAGGCTCGTGAACCAAAAGGTTACTTTGTCCTTCCAGCCAGCTGTCCATCTTGGACGTGTGCTTTCAAGTTTTTACACTTCACAACTCCCCTGTAGTTCAATGGCATTGTGTGTGTGTGTGTGTGTGTGTGTGTGTGTGTGTGTGTGTGTGTGTGTGTGTGGGTGTGTGTGTGTGTGTGTGTCAGGACTGTATTCTAGTCATCCCTTGTCAAGTCGAAGACAAGTCCAAGACCAGCACTAGTTGAGACCAAGTCAAGACCGAGTCCAAAAAGGTTCAAGTCCAAGTCAAGGCCAAGTCCAAACGAGAGACAGTCAAGACCGAGAATCCTCTTCTAGACCACTTAGGTGGCTTTCACACCTGCCTCCTTTGGTCCGTTTAAAACTAACCCTGGAGTGTTTGGTCGTATAGTCCGGTTGGTTTGGTGGCGGTGTGAAAGCTCATCGAACTCTGGTGTGGATCAAACAAACGTCTGGTCCGCTTAAAAACGGGGTCTTGGTTCTCTTCCAGGTGAACTAGACTTTGGTTCACTTCAGGTGAGAACGCAATCCGACCCAAATACAGGAAGTGAACCAAAAACCCACTATTTACAGACGTATATATGATTTAAGGGACAATAACTTTCAGATCCATACGCTGTTCAGAGCACACATCGCTGGTCGTCTTTGTGACATCTAGGCCTGTCCCAAATGATTATTGTTTAGTCAACTAATCTAACGATTCATTTTTCGATGAATCTAATGATTAAGTTTTCAATTAGCGATTATTTTCCCATTGCTCAATTACTAACAATTTACACAAAACAAATGTCAATAAGGTTCAAGTCTCTATTTATTAAAATAGTTTGACACTGCACTGTTCAAGTAAAATGAATTCGTAGTGCAACCTGAAGCCAGATGTAGATTATCAATCCAACAAAAAAATAAAGTCACTTTCAGGAGGAATACAAAATAAAAACGTAAAGTAAACAGAGCAAGTGCAAAAGAGTAGCCTGTATTTTTGCCTGTATTGTTTTTTTAACAGTAGTAGGTAAAATAATGAATAAGCTCTTGTTTAACATCCAAGGTCTTCTCCTTCTAATCTTACAGTAATAAAAGTGCAATTTTAGCAACATGTGAAATCAGATGTATCAAATAAATCCAACATAGGGCAAGTTGCAGAGTGTCTAATATAACAGTCTGTAATTGATTGGGTCACTCATGATGATGGTAAACCAAAAAAATAACACTGCAGACTGACAGCGTTTGATTATGCTTAATGTTAAGTCATAGCGGGGCATTAAACGAATGAACAGACTAACGTACCGTTGGGCTACCAGTGGGAACACATTCCGTGTCACTATTTTGATAATCGCACATGCTTGGGAGTAAAGCTTAGATCGGGCCCAAAAATTCAAGCCAGAAAGTGTGTCAGGTCGAAAGTGTCCGGATATGGCCAATAGCAGCGAGTGGTGTCCGAACGTGGACACAGTGACGATAGCTGTGAAAGCGCCCTTACCCACCTGTTCTTAATTTATGTGATGCAAGAGACAGTATACCTTCTATTTTAAGATGATTATTTTGCATTATTATTATTATTATTACTATTTGTAATGATAAAAAAGCAGGTGCAGAGTAACTGTAGGATCAAATTATCAATCATCAAATTAAATTCACTCAAAATCATATTAAATAAAAAATTAGGCCATATTATTTACTTTTAGTATAAAAATGTCACTTAAGTCACACAAGGCTGAAGTGCAACTTCACATTTCAGATGTTATTCTGGTGTAATAAGAATGTTCTGGACTGCCGATGGAAAATGTAACATAACAAGCAACCAAGGTGTCACTAAAAAAAAAACTAACATGTTACAAAAACTGACACAGCAAACTAGAAACGATGGTCCACATTAAGACATAAGATGTACAGAATGAACCGGGGTCAGCCCAATGGTCCCACAGCCCAATGGTCCCACAGCCCAATGGTCCCACAGCCCAATGTTCCCACAGCCCTATGGTCCCACAGCCCAATGGTCCCACAGCCCTATGGTCCCACAGCCCAATGGTCCCACAGCCCAATGGTCCCACAGCCCTATGGTCCCACAGCCCTATGTTCCCACAGCCCAATGGTCCCACAGCCCTATGGTCCCACAGCCCAATGGTCCCACAGCACAATGTTCCCACAGCCCAATGTTCCCACAGCCCTATGGTCCCACAGCCCAATGGTCCCACAGCACAATGTTCCCACAGCCCTATGTTCCCACAGAAAAAAATTAGGCCCTATGTTAGTGTTAGGGTTACATTCCATCTGTAGTCCATTGCTACTAGATAATAGGTTGGGTGTAATTGGCTACCAAATTGGGAGAAAGGAGGATAAAATCTGATACAAACTTATGAAAAAGGAAATGTGGGGCCTAATTTTGGAAAGAAATCTTAGAAATGTGGGAACATAGGGGCTAATTTTCAGTAAAAAAAAAATGGGAACATAGGGCTGTGAGAACATAGGCGCGCTCCCAATGACCCAAGGCTTCTTTGCGGTTCCACAAAATAACACTGGTCCAGGTTTAATTCGTTTAGACGCATTTCAAGTCTAAACGTTGCAAAAAGTACAACTGTTAAGGGACATAAAGAAAGCAACTGCTGAGCTACATCTTCCAGGGACAAATTCATGTTGACATTTTCATTTGTCAGTGTCTTAATTTGACACCTTACTAGTCCAGTGCGTGTCACAGTAGGCTTCGTTAATTCACCCGCTGTTTATCTCAAGTGTTTAGCATTATGATTCATTTATTTCCCCTTGTCACATTTTTCTTCCCACACAACTTGTATTTAGGTGTTAAATGGAGCCATTAGTCATGTCAGCAGGATGTGAAACCAGGCCGAGATTAAAACGGGAGGCGGCTTTTTAATTTGGTTGTGTTTGCTATTTTGTCCTTGTTTCTTTGTTTTTCGTCTAGCTGTTACAATCACATTCACCTGATAACACAATATGGAAGTTTTTTTTAGGACTTTTTCCCTGAATCAACGATGTACAGGTATTTATATTTGACATTTATCACATCAAATCAGACTGTCTGGTCTGGTTTTACACATCTGCCGATCCGCCCAAACATACCTGAGGTTGATCAGAAGGGGGGGTAATGCAGAAGCAGGAAGAAGAGGAAGACATTTCAATATTGTTCTGTGCAGACAGCAAACTTTAAGTCAACGATTTGAAAATACATTGATTGGCTTTTATTCAGCTCCAGCTGGGTAGATCACAGTCACACTTTGGGGCCAACTGACCGTAATGATCCCATGTCAAATGTTTCAATTATTGAGTGAAATATTTTTACAAATACGAGATGGATTGGCTCAATTTTTGTTTGTTTTTTTGTTTGATGAATCCTACTGACGTTGGTGATCGCCTGATCATCATCTTTATCGTCACCATGGGGTTATGGTCATTTCCCCGCTCCCCATCCCAATTTTTATCAGAGCAACCGTGCAATGCATTCTGGTACCATCGCGGGGACTTTGGAAAAGCGGGGTATCAAATTCTGCTTTGAGTGTCTTGGTCTGGCTGTCACCAGACCAAGCTCAATCTTTTAAGATTGAACATTAGTCTGGGGAGTCTGCTCTGTATGCTCAACTGCACAAGAGGCGTGATCAACGGGCATAGTTCAAATGACTCTGTACGCAACTGGATAGTCCTTCAACCAATCAGACCAACGATCCGATGTTGAATGTAAACATAAAACTCCAGTTTGTGATTGGTTCCCGCAAATTTGTAACGGAAGCAGGATAGAAAAATGTACAGGTTTCCAGCCTGAGCTGCAGGGCGAAATCAAATTGCCGGCAGATCGGGCTGGATTTATCCAGTGTAGCGTAATTCCAGTTTGAAAGCAGTTTCCTAAATTGATATGGGGGCCAGATCAACATTAGCGAGGGGCCGGATTTAGCCTGCGGGCCTTGAGTTTGACACTTGTCCTAAGTTTTTACATGTATACCAGCAGAAAACTCTCTGGAAGTGTCTTACTCAAGGATACCTTAAACAAAGTTGCTCATGTGGGACTTGTAAACCACTGCAGTGTTCAAAACAATCTGAATGTCAGATGGCCTTTTTAGAGTACAAATCGACAATTACGTTCCCCTGTTACAGTGGTCAGCCTGTGGCTGAAGGTGAACAGATGTTGCTCTACAGGAAGTGTTTGCTCAGTGGAAGAAATAAAGGGTGGGACTGAGCTCATACTTTGCTTGCTCAAGGTGAAGAGTTTCCTGGCACTCATTTATTAGCAGTGGTAGAAGCACTAATACCAAACTGTAAAAATACTCTGTTACAAGTAAAAGTCCTGCATTGAAAATGTTGCTCAAGTGAAAGTATGTAAGTATCATCAGGAAAAAATGTCCTTAAAATATTAAAAGTAAAAGTACTCAATGCAGAAAAATCCTCATGTTTTAGAAACTGGAAAGAGTACCAGAGTCTGATATTGGGCTGTGATTATGGGGCGTGTTTCAACCGAACCAGGAAAGAAAATGCCTCTGCACTCAATTGGATAGACCTCCAACCAATCAGAGCAAAGGAGTAAGTGACGTATGTTGAGTTAATGTTAAACTTTTGCCGAATCCCGTAGGAAGGACGGCAAAAACATCTTTCCGATCGACAAATGCCTTGATCACGGTTCTCTGTTCCTCTTTTAAGATGAATGCGCTGTTGATATCTTCTATAACAGACGCGTCTCAATTCTCCAGCTGCAGCCATCTTAGTTGTAAACAAATTCAACTCAGATGCTCTTTGGTGACGTAGTTGATTACGTTACTGTTGATCATCTGTCCATCATTGTATAAAGCCCGCCCTGACAATATGATTGGTCTGAACAGCTCTGGTTGGAGCATAGTTGCTCCACAACGGATCAAGTCCTGACCCAACTTCCCGACCTCAAATGTTGTGGGCGGGGCTAAATTCGGCTGGCATCCAGGCTAGGAATTGAACCCAGATCTTCCACACCAAAGGCATGTGTCATATTCACTGTGCCATCACCATCAACCACAAGCTCGCACATCTCTCGTGGGACGAGATCTTGTCACACCTCTATATTATACCGATGGAACATGGAGAAGTGGATTATTCTCTGGGAGTAGTTGAGAAGTTTCTGTGGATGTTTGGATTTAAAAAAAAGTTTCAATGGCTTCCATATCATCTAGAAGCCAACCAGAGATGTTTTACAGTTACCTTTGAAGCCTGAAGGTGTTATTTTGGTACTTATTTTGTGAGAAGTGTCAGTTTAACAGACATTAACATTCAAAGGGGCACAAATAACTGAAAAAGGCACCCTAAACGTCCAACCCTGAGTCAGATGAAGGGAAACTCCCTCATTAGAAGCCTTTGACAAAATCCTCTTCCATTATCATCAGCAGCCCTCATTAGCACATAATCTGCCCAATCAATCAGCTCTGATCCGTCTGATCATTAAACGAGCGACTTGCCCCTTTATGTGTCGGATCTGCCTTGTTGGAACGAGGGTTTGGGCTCACGCTGTGATAAAGTGACGTCCTGGAGGTTTGCTTCCACTTTATCGCTCCCATTTGAATGTCTTTGATTTGGGGGTTCAGAGGGGAAGCCTTTTAAAATGGCTTATTTTTTTTTTTGCGTGAAGCTCCACACTGTGCCGCAGCTCCACAGAGGTGGAATGCTGAAGATCACGCACTGCCTCGCTGGGAATATCAGCCTCACTGACAGTTTGAGAGTGAGACTTGATTCTTTGAAATGCAGGGCTCATTTGTTGGGATTTGTGAACTTCTATCCTCACCCTGAGGAATAAAATATGAAACAGACCGGGCGCATATTAATGAAAAAAAGTAGCCAAAATGGACAGGTAAAAACAATTTCAACAATATGTTACAGAGTAACCAGGTTAGGAAGACAAAAAGTGAATACATTTGTATGTCTGTGTGTTTTTTTCCAAAACTTGCAAAAAGGAATACATGTTCATGCCTGTGAAGAAAGTGCATTTATCACTTATTGTATGTAGGCCAACGCAGCCCGGTCTCATGGCAGTTCGTGATATGGTTACGTTATTGAATCTATTGATTCGTGGACAGGACACAATGTTGTTTTTTTCATGTGGTGATTACGACTTTTAAAGCAATGTCTTTCAATGAGAAGCATATTTCGTGATCACAGAACGATGACGGTAGCTAGTAGTATTGATAAGGCGAAACTCCGTGCAGGGATGTTGGTTGGGGTGGTGGATGGGTCAAACAACACAGGACTTTCACCCCGGAGTGTGGGGATCGCATCCCGCATGTTGTAGTTCCTTTCTGTGTTCTCCTTTTCCTAACCACAACGGTCCCGCTGTTGTCGGTGTGTCCTGCGTGTGACAGTTCATTTCCCCATTCTCCTTTTCCTAGCCACAACCATCCCGTTGTTGTGGCGTTTAATTTACCCGTTGTTGTGTGCCCCTGCGCCCACATTTCTCAATGACTCTCTGATTAAAGTCAGTCATCTCAGTAACAAGTCTCTTTTCCATGGACAGCGTGGCCAGTGCATTCAGCCTCTCCTAGGTCACGGTGTTTCTGAGAAAATTTTTTATTCATTTCAATGTTGAGAAGCACCTCTGGTCATGGGTGTGGTAATGACAACAAGGTGGTACAGACAAGGTGGTCTGTGAAGGAGTAACGCTCTCTAGTGTGTCCCAGGATGGTGTCACAGACCCATAAGGATAATTAAAAAAAAATATATATATATATATATATTTATTTGGTGGGTAGTTTATGACTTCATATTTCATTTGATCAATTATTTTTATGTTGCCAATTTATTCTTATCAGGATGATGTTGTATAATATTAAAATTATGATTTTTGTAAGGATTTATACTCTTGTGTCTGTATAATATGATACATGGGCAGGACATCCAATTCTGGTTCGCCAGGGAGGAGGAGAATCTTTAGGAAACCAATTAGAGACCAACTTCAGATCACATGCTTGCCGGAAGTTTAAGGACTCAGATAGACATCCATCTGTCCGGCGTCCCTGACCATGAAACCGCATGAAACATATTGAAACGTAGATAATAGTTAACCGATTAAAGCCAGTTTTTATTAAATGCTGAGGCTCTTACTACCAGCTGGCACATCGTATGAGTAAACTATTTTATTTTATTTTTTATATCATTTTTGTATACATTTATATTTCTGGAATGTGATGGGGGCGGTGCCCTAGTGCCCTCTATTGACAAGCCGCCACTGTAGGTCAATATATCTTCCTGTTCTGTGGCTCAGACTAATGTTTATTTTATGAGTCACTGTGGCTTCCATGAGTAAAGAAATGCTGAGTGTTGCTCAGAAAAGGCTGAATGGTTAGTACAGTTAGCTTCTGTATTGACTATATTGGTACTGATCCACACAGAGGCAAGAAATCAGCTCCAAATTATACAGTGCAGCTAAATCGCATATAACTGCACTGATTAACTTTGAAAGGACACGAGGGGGGCAGAGAAACTCCAAATGCACACAGTTATATCAGTCTAGTGTCTTTAGAGAAGTGGGCGGAGTTAGCTGATGGACAGGGCCAGACTGACACGTCACATGAGGGGGTGTGGTGTAAATCTGATTCAAGCCAGCTGTTGCAGGTGTGTGGAGATGTATTGTTTCAGGAAGCGGAGGCGGAGAGCCTCAAGCGGGTGGACGCTACAGGCCACACATATGGGAGACAAACATTTTGAAAGACTTTTCTTTAATTGAAAGAGACATTTTCTTGTTTCGCACTACACAACGTTTTGTAAATACACCTTTTAAAACCTGAACTACAACACAGAGTAGGATCGCGGAGGATGCTGGAGAGCGGAGTAGCATACGCGGAGTAGCAGCCTCCAGGTGGCAGGAGAGACCATTTGGGTGAGTCAGTTTAACACAGCACAACCCCTCTTAGGTAGGAAAGTATCCACTCATACAGGCAAGCAGGGGTCTCATTTTCCCATTAAATGCATCACGCAGGGGGAGGAGACCAATACCATTAATGTTACGAGCTAGGTTTGCCTTTAGTAGCTGTGTTTCTTTGTTCTATGAGCTTAGCCTTGTAACAACAGCTCTGACATATTATCACCTTTATGACTACACCTCATCTGAAACAGTTGACTATTTTCTCCTCATTAAGCATTTAGTGTTTATTATTGGTGGCAGGGAGGGATGAGCTTTAAATATCCCAGTGCAGCTGGAGATCTGAATGTTTCTTTTAAAGTAGTAGAAATTCTCCTTGTTCTCTTAAAAAAATCACAGAGCCAGGGGTGTGATGAATCAAGTATTTATGGCATGCTGCATGGAGGGGAGGCATCTTAATGCAATCCTCTCTCAACATTCTGAATCTTTTACTTCATTAAATATCCTCAAGTGAAACAAAGGAACCAATGATAACCTCGTGACAATGTTGATTTTGTTTGGCAATGCAATATATATTTCCTGAGGCCTTAATGAAATCACAAGTCATGTAAATGTACTTCAAAATACCCTTTGATGTGCAATAACTGCCCCCCCTGATGTTATCCCCTAACCATTTGTCAGAAAAACATGATCCTTCGAGATCTGCCTCTCTCAATTGACCGTTAATACACATCTAACAAACCTTCGACTTCGTCAAACTTAATAGTTTAAAATAAATGAAATGATCTTAAATCTAAAGTTTAAATGTTTATTACCCAGATTGATTAGTTGATTCAATCGACACATCTGTGAAACTTAGTTTCTCCACAGAGAATCACGCAAAAACAGCACTTGTTGCAGCACTAACTGACTAAATAAATCTTAGGTGACTAAGACCACGACTAGCGATCAGTCAACTAATCCACTAAGAGGGGGCAGCTCTTAGACAACTTTGTTTTCATGTAACTGAAATATATTTTTGAAAAACTACAACATGTAGAATCACATTTTCCAGAATACAATGCATGTGATTACATTTTTAGTCGATTTGTCAACTAATCAACCATTTCAGCCTTAGTTGACTGCGATTCATTTAGTCGATCCTCATCAGTCATCCTCTCAGAAAATGCACTGCTGAGTGTTTGAGCAGAGCCTTTGTTTTTATGTTCGTGCACAAGTCGATACTGGGTAAATTGCTGCTCTGTGCCCACATGCGGACCCTGAGATTCAGTTTGAACAAGATAAGAAGAAAAGGTGCCAGTCAGCTTATAGACCAGCATGCCCCGGGGATGTACAGATAACAGATTCAGCCTGACTTTCACTCTCACAACTGGACGCTTTGTCCTTTTTGTCTATGGATATTTTGGGGGCTATTGAAAGTGAACAACACACAACACAGAATGAGGTTCAACAAGAACTTTGAGATTAACTGTAAAACCGTTATTTCCACTGTTCTCTGTGATAAGAAAAGGCAACTGGCCTTGATAGAAATTCTTGAAGGTGAAGGTCCTGTGTTGTTTGACTGGGGTCAGCCCTATGTCTAAGAATTTATTTTTTCACTGAAAATTAGGCCCTATGTTCCCACATTAACCCTAACCCTGTGGGAAAATAGGCACGCTCCAGTTTGACCCATCCACCACCCCAACTTGCGTCCTTAGGTGGATTTTCTGTCTTTCATACTACTCGCTACTGTTGTCTCTCTTAACACTACGTCATCTTACAGCGCCGCGGTCGAGCTGCTGCTCTGCCCGGTGCGTTCCATACAGACGCTGAAGGGTGATTTTTGTGTCGGTATCTGACGCTGCGAGACACTGACCGCGTGCGTTGATGAGTCGGGAATGAGAATGGGTTGGCTGACCACATCCAAATACCAAGACATCAGCAAAGTGTCGCAAAGTACCAAAGTACCAGCAAAGCAGCAAAACATCCCAAAGTCAATGAAGAGACTCTGAGGGAATATGAAAACATATCAGCAGTTTAAACTTCTCACCTCTCATTTTGCTGCTTCCCCCTTCTCTTGGCCTCTTCATAAACTTCTCTCTGCTTGACGTCTGAAGAGGCGGAACAACAGGAAACAGTACGTACTAGTTAGAACACAACGTGGAAATGAGATTTAGCATTCTGAGGCGGCGGATAAGAGTGTTTGTTTCCAAGATGGGCTTTTTTCATTAGAATTTTTATTGTGTTTGTTTCTGCATTGAAAAAAGTGCTTCCTCGCTGACGAAAACCCTCCTCACAGCGAAGGCTTACCGGCTGCCGCCAGTAACTATGAACTGGGTTGTTTTGTTTTAGTGTGCAGATGTAGAAAAAAGAGGCTGGAAGGAAGTGTGTGTGTGTGTGTGTGTGTGTGTGTGTGTGTGTGTGTGTGTGTGTGTGTGTGTGTGTGCTCGTTTTACTATATTCGTGGGGTCCAAAAACCGGGGAATACAGTATACCCAAAATGCTGGACCCCACAAGGTTAAAGGGCTTTGAGGGTTAAGACTTGGTTTTAGGATTAGGGTTAGAATTAGGTTCTGGTTAGGGTGAGGGTAAGGGTTAAGGTTAGGTATTTAGTTGTGATGGTTAAGGTTAGGGTAAGGGGCTAGGGAATGCATTGCATTGCAATGTCAATGACGGGTCCCCACAAAGATAGTGAAACAAACGTGTGTGTGTGTGTGTGTGTGTGTGTGTGTGTGTGTGTGAAGAAAAGCTTAATTATGCTTATTTTATGGGAGTAGAAATGTATTTGTGCCTTCATGACTTCTGTGAATTCAGAGTCAGAGATCAGAAATGAGACTGCAAGCTCAACCATGTAAAACACAAGTCTCTGAGTTTGAAACTTTGACGAAAAAAATTTATTCTGAATGTGAAGCAACAAAAAACCTGCCAAAGCAGATCCTTGTTCCCTGGCGTGTCCGGTCCTCAGCCATGGAACTGTCGGCAGGTTTTTGTTCCAGCGCTTTCGGCAGCTGAGTTCACTAATTAGAAGAGTCCCTCTATGTTTGAAGATAATTAGTGAAATCAGCTGCTGCTGTGTTTGGTTTTAATACAACTCTGCAAACAGTTTGACAGCGCTGGACTGGAGAGCAGCAGCTAAACTCTGAGCTCACGCATAAAATGCATAGCCCAGATCAAAAAATCTGGAACATTTAGTCTGCTATTTGGCGGAATTTAGTCGGGTGACGACAGCTGTGCAGCAGATAACTGAGGCACTGTTGGAGTGTTGTGTGGTTCATTAGGAAAGAGCACACGCCACACTAATCACAAGTCACAACATTAATACATGATTGTTTGAAACAAAGCTTCAAACGTTCTGTGAAAGTATAGAAATAAGCTTGCAAATCCAGTCAAAGGGGGCTTTCACACCTACCTCGTTTGGTCCGGACTTTAGGACTTTTCAGTTTGATCCAAATTAAAATTACAGGTGTGTTAGGGTGTTTTCACACCTAAAAGTCCGGACCAAGGTCCGAACCACCGTTTGTGTTTAATTACATTGTATACATTTGATCCCGTTATTTTTTGGTTTCACATAGTGATTTTGCTAGCACACTTAAGAACTTTCCATGACATACCTACGGCATGTCGTCACCAACGTCTCCCTTTGATTGGTGAGTAGACGGGCGTGCGTCTGACGTTGGCGTGTTGTCATTTTGGCATTTTTTCGGCGGGTAGTCTTTTTCCGTATGAATGAAAATGAATGAACAAATGAATGAACAAATCCCGATTGCGTTATTGTGGTATTACTACCAGCAGCAACAACGTCGGCACCAACTGCAAGCGCAGCACCAACTAAATGTCAGCATTTTTTGTGAGGGTTTTTCTAATTGACTTTTAATGTTTTCATCTGACCAAATTGAAATTAAATATCTAATCTCCTCCTCTCCCCACGTACTTCCACGACTCATTTTTGCTTGTTCTAGCAGGGTTTTTTTTCGGGTTTTTTCTTCTTCTTCTATGGTACGTAGTTGCCTAACTTCCTATAATTGGTCCGAACCATCTATAAAGTGTTTTTCATACTGCAAACGAACCAAACTATGGTTCAGTTTGGTCCGGACCGCAACCACCTCTTTTGATCGGACCAAAATTTGGTCTTTTGATCCGGACCGTGGTCCAAGGCACCTTTCTCACCTGCAATTTTTTCACCTGCAAGCCGAAATTTGGTCCCACGAAAGAGGTAGTCTCTGTCCGGATCAAACTGAACCAAGGTCCGGTTCGTTTCTATTGTGGAAGCACTTCAGACCAAATACAGGACGTTCTGGCAGGCTATCATCCTGTTATAAAACCGGGAAAGCATGAGAGAGAATGTGACAGTGAATGCCCTCAGAACAGACAGCTGTCATCGGCTACCAGATCGGAGAATAAATCAGCAGTTTACTTGTTAAGTGGTACTAAATGTGCATGGTAGGTTTCAGTTTGTCTCTGAATAAATGCTGCAGCTGCTTAAAACCCAAGTAAAGTTCCCGTGTCTTGCTTCTCAACAACGCAACAAAACAAAAAGAGTCGCAGTAGCACGGGGAGAGCAGCAGTCAGTCAGTTGGAAAAACTCCCAAAACTCCTGACAGCAGAGAGTGGATTCGAGAGGACGGGGAAGCCGGTCTACAACCAATCAGTTAAAAGTATCAGAAGACGCGGCTCATGTATGTGATGACGACAGGCCGTAGCTTTTGTCTTGTATAGTTCTTTAGTGTGCTTGCATAACTGCAGTGTCAAACCAAACCTTACCAGATCAAATGTATGCAATATAACAACAACATTGGACCTTGGTTCAGACTTTCAGGTGTGAAAAGGCCCTAAACTGGACTGGAGAGACATTAGTTTCTTAAGTAGCGCAGAACTCCACCATCGCACCAAACATATTCAGCAACAGAGGATATTATAATTGTACACAATAATAAATCCCTCCATAGCGCTCTGCTAGTAGCAGCGTGGATTCTCTTGAACTGACATAGTCGCCGTGTGTCGCATTGTGAGACATGCAAAAGACCCTTTCGAAATCCAATTTGAGCGGCCAGAGTGTTGGCAATAAGACCCCTTTTTTAGAAATTGGAATGGCATTTCAAAAACCAATTCCAAATGTGGTTTGGATCCAATCTGTGACAAAAAAAGGGATTTGTGCTGGCAGCCTGAACAAGGCCTAAGATTCAATTTACTTTCAATTCATAAGATGCATAGCAGACCCCATCAATCACAGATGTAACTAATATCACTAATTGCTGCAGTGCATTGCCATATGTGCTGGAACAGAGCCATCGTTAATGTTATTAATCCCAGCGGTGTGCTTCCTGTTGTGTCTGAAAAGGTTCATGAATTAGATTCTAGAGTTCTCTAATGCCGACCTTACACCAAATG
This sequence comes from Sander vitreus, assembly GCF_031162955.1. NCBI lineage: Eukaryota > Metazoa > Chordata > Actinopteri > Perciformes > Percidae > Sander > Sander vitreus. The sequence goes on along the minus strand of NC_135857.1, from coordinate 33,360,278 downwards.
ACTTTTAGGGCCCTATCCTGCACCCGCCGCAGCGGAGCGCAAAGCCCGATGCAAGTGTCTTTTTTTCTATTTTAAGACCGCCGCAGTTGTCCATTTCCCCGTCCAGCGGCCACGTCGTTACAAATAGCAAATGCACCTGCGCCCTATCTTTGCGCCCATGGGCGTGCTGGTCTTACAGGGAGGTGTGTTCAGGTGAGGAGTGTGTGTGTGTGTGTGTGTGTGTGTGTGTGTGTGTGTGTGTGTGTGTGCGTGCGTGCCCTGGTAAATAAGTGTAGCATTTTGATTGGTTGTGTTTGGAAAAGGAAAGCAAGTCACTTCCTGTTAGATTTTTGTGTCTTAGGTAGAGTGTTTGGAAAAAATGTGTTTAATGCAATTGAAAACTGAGTGAAAGGCTGAGAAATATCACGGTTTTGGAGATTTGGTGTGTAGTTTTGCACTTTGAGTGAGAGGTTTCACAAATCGTGCGACATGAAAAGATTTTGTGTGTAAGCAGTTGGAAAAAAAACTGTAATATTCAAAAAGACAACCCTTCATGACGACTTATATTAAGCTGTACTGCATTTCGTATGGTGCACTGAATATTGCACCCTATGTGTGCGAGTAGCTGCTTATCAGCCGCCCCCCGTTTCACTTTCTGCACCACTGTCACTTTGACAAACTACAGTACATGTACTTCACTTAGTGAGTGAACACAGGGACACAGCAGAGGAGCTCGATACAACGGTCCGAAATCCAAGGCTCTGCTTTGAGTTTCATACAGTAAGTGAATAAAAAGCCTTCAGAAGATGAAACACCTTTTTGTGTTTTCCAGATTTAACACGAGATAGAACATTCCCTTTTCTTTTCTGTGTCTGTTTTTACTCATGTTATGCTGCAATACTTTGCTTTAGCACATTTGTGTGTGTGTGTGTGTGTGTGTGTGTGTGTGTGTTTTTTGTTTAACTATATCCGTGGGGTCCAAAAACTGGGAATACAGCTTTGTGGGGCCAAAATGCTGGACCCCACAAGGTTAAAGGGCTGTTTGAGGGTTAAGACTTGGTTTTAGGATTAGGGTTAGAATGAGGTTCTGGTTAGGGTGAGGGTAAGGGTTAAGGTTAGGCATTTAGCTGTGATGGTTAAGGTTAGGGTAAGGGGCTAGGGAATACATTATGTCAATGACGGGTCCCCACAAAGATAGTGAAACACACTGTGTGTGTGTGTGTGTGTGTGTGTGTGTGTGTGTGTGTGTGTGTGTGTGTGTGTGAATCCCTGCTGGCTGCCTGTGCTTGTCTTTGCGGCAAAGAAGTGACTCAGCTGACAGAAGAACAGGTCAGGTAATCTTCACAGCCCCTCAGCTCAACAAAGACTCTGTGCTCAGCCACGGCACAAAGTCTCACTGCTTCACGCAAACACAGACACACAAACATCAAGCAGTACAGGACGAGCGTGGCAGAATATGTTCTGTCAAGAGCAGCGCTTCAATGGATTTAAAGCCTCCGACTGAGCTGTCTTTTGGTTTATTGGGATCTCTGCTGCACACGTCGCTGCTGCTCGTCTGCAATGTCTTCATCATCTTTCGTCTCTTGTCGCTCTCTCATCTGAGTCCTCCCTCTGTCCTCTTTGGGTTGTTTACAATGTCGGTGATGTAAACTTCACAGCTACAAAATGCGACATTTTGATCTTTAGAGGCGGCTAGTCCTGCCCTCCTCCCCCTGCTCGTGTTCTGTAACAACACTTGTCACTTATCTTCATGCTCTGTCTCCGTGAGATAATCTGGCGCCGTAAACGTGCTCGGCAGAACAACACAACAAATTGGCAATTGAGTATCTGAGATACCTTCTCTTCTCATTAATATTGCGCCAGCCTGGAAAGTCGTCTCTTGATGGTGATGGCGTTTTCTTTCCACAAGGTTTTTGTTTGCCACACATTCAGCTTTCCCGTGCTTCTTTTAGTGAGCTCCTACAATGTTGTTGACTCTAACGGGTCGGCTACATTGCACACGAAATGCATGCGGAGCAGATGATCCAACACTACGCTTCCACTAAAATCAATGAAACTGGCGACACGTGACACGAGTGCAGCGCGTAAATGGTGCGTATCCACCGCCAACCCGTTCTCACTCCGAACTCGTTAAATACGGACGTTTGGGCAGTGTTTGTCAGCGTCAGAAACGAAGAAAAAAGCGCCCTTCAGCGTGTAGAACGCACTGGGGAGAGCAGCAGCTACACGCCGTTTGAAGATGACGTAGCATTAACAGCGACTACGGTAGCAAGTAGTATGAAAGCCCGAAAATCTGCATAGGGAGGTTGGTTGGGGTGGTGGATGGGTCAAACTACACAGGACCTTCACCCAGGAGAGCGGGGATCGTGTCCCGCGTGTCACGTTTCCTAAACCCAACCGTCGGTTTCTTCTTTTACACACGTCCTGCACGTCAGTGAAACGTACATTTTGTAACCCCACCCACTATTTTTTCCTCAACCCAACTGTCCCGTTCTAGTGCCGCATATCAGTTAAACAAACGTCCCGAAAAGGGACGCCAAGAGTCCCGAGGCAAAAAGCACAAATTCGTTGAAAGCCCCACTGCGTCTGACTGAGACCCTAAAGGAGATTTTTGGCGTCAGTAACAAAACGCCAAATGGACCCGACCAGGTGTCGTTTTTTTTTTGAAGCGCTGGGAGTGAGAATGTGTTGGAAACGATGCTGGATGATCTCACACTGGCATCGAGCCTGTAGGAGGTTAAGGAGTTCAGTACATTTAGCATTAAAACAGAAAATAATATTCAAAGATCGAGATCTCCATCCACACGCTCCACTTCTTTGCCCATTTTTTTTGTTTAAGCAACATCAGGCCCCGCCAAGATGGCGACGGCCGGAGCCGCCGGGCGCCACCCACTTTGAGGATCATTTTGGCTCTTGGGAAACGTATTGGTGACGTCGCAGAAACTACGTTCATATTTTACAGAGTCTACAATGGACACACCAAAACGAAAAAGAAGACCATGATTACAGCAACAACAAACATCTGTTGACAGTGCAACTAAACAAACTCATGTTGTAATAAAGAAGTCAGTAGATAGTAATTACAATTCAGATTTCATTTTGCAACGTGCTAACTTCTTTTACCCTCGCTTAATTCCATGCCTCGTCTGTTGACATCGCTCCAGCTTTCCTTGGCCTCTTTTTCTTCCTCATTCTCTCTCTTTCGCTGCTCTTACTTCTCCTGTCGGATCTTTATTTTCCCCCCTATGTTATTTGTCTCCTGTCTCATCTGATCTCCTCCTCTCCCCCTTTACCTGTAAAAGCAACATGAATATTTCAGAGAGGAGGACTGCTGAAGCATTGAAGCGTGTGTGTGTGTGTGTGTGTGTGTGTGTGTGTGTGTGTGTGTGTGTGAGTTGAGCTACATGTACACAAGTGTGTGTCTTGTCTGGTCTCCATGTGATGTTTGAGGGTAGAAATTATTACATATGTTGGTGTGTGTATGTGTGTGTGTGTGTGTGTGTGTGTGTGTGTGTGTGTGTGTGTGTGAGTGAGTTGGGCTACATGTACACAAGTGTGTGTCTTGTCTGGTCTCCATGTGATGTTTGAGGGCAGAAATTATTACATATGTTGGTGGGTGTGTGTGTGTGTGTGTGTGTGTGTGTGTGTGTGCGGGTTTTAACCTAATTGTGAGGACTATATCAGTTCCAGCTCTCACATTGTGGGGACTCAACTCGCATCTGGCGTGTGTGCACGTGTGACTAATGCTCATCTCCCATGATGCCACTTGCCGCGACACGCAACACGAGAAAAAAACCCAGAGCTGCTGCTGGCAGCTGTGGAATGAAGAGCGAGGAAGGAAGGAGGAGTGGGAAAAAAAAAAAAATGACAAAAGATGCGGAGATGATAACAGCGCTAATTAGAAAATGTTATCATGCTAACACACTAAACTAGCATAGTGAACATGACAACTTTACTTTATAGCTTGGCTGGAGACCTTTTTTTTTCTATCTGTTCATGAGAGCAGTGGTTGATTTGAGCAGGGCTATAAAAAATAATGTCAATGCCATTTCTTCCTCTCTGTTGCCTCCGTGTCTGAGCTGTGCCTTTTTAGAAATGGCTCCATATGATGCTTTTAATATCTCATGAAGTAGTGAGGTTAAAACGTTCCACTGGGTACCTTTTGGTATTCTCGCCTCATCTCGTGTGTGTTCTGAAGCAGCAACCAGCACGCTAATGTTAGGCACGAAACACAGATCCCCCCCCCCAACAGCCCCACACAGCGGCCTGAACCCAAGAGATGAGAATACAGAGAAGGGTGTAAACAATAGGTAAAGAGAAGGGAGGAGTAAATGGACGGAAATGAGGAAAGGAAGGAATAAAAGGGAAAGAAACAGTATTGTGGCTTGTTGTTAGTGATGATGATGATGGTGATGACAATAACAGGTCACACTGTACTGTACTTGTAGTTTGTTGTTGTTGAAGATAGGGAATGATACGTCTTTGTTGACGATAATTTTACCTACTGTAAGCTATACTGTGATCTGTTATTTAATCTGTATTTATTATTATATTATTATTTAGAGCAGCCTTCCCGGAAGCCGTGCAGCTGAAAGCCCTTACTAACTCCGCCCGTACAGCTGACAAATTCACGTGACACTGAGGAAAAGAACGTCTTATCCCTCTGAAAACACATTTCCACGTTTCCTCTCTCGTCGCATGATTTTCTCGCGATTCTCCCATGCTTCCTGCGTGGGACGGACTGAGACGCGAGAGAAGGAAACATGGAAGCAATTTAAGGATCTTGGGACGTACCCATTGAAGAAGGGAAGAGGAAAGGGAAGGGAATGAAAGAAAAGGAACAAAGCGAGGAGTGGAGGAAAGGAACAAGGAAACAAAGGAGGATGGGAGAAGAGTAGAAAGGGATTGACAGATGGAGATAAGAAGACGACGAGATAATGATTGGGAGGGGAAAAGTGAAAAAAGTGGTTAGGGATATGGTTGTTTCAAGACATGCCAAGTCACTTGATTATGTCACTAAACATTATTCGAGAAAACATTGCCCCTGACATTTATTTTCAGTTCCCGATGCCCCTGCATATGTTAGCTTTCCATTTACCATAATTAATATTACCATTATTGCAGGAAAAGCACAATTGAATAGCACAGCTTCCAAACCTCAGCCTCTCCGCCTTGTTTACCGCCCATGTGAGCTGTGCTGCTATCTCAGGGCACACACAGGCAACACAAGCAGGATTTATGGACAAGTTGACATTTTATTATGCTTGTCTCGGGCAATGAAAATCATCTTTGTTGTAGGAAGGACACACATAAAGCTCTGCACACCCACACTTAATGAAACTCCCCCGTGTATGAGGAGCTGCAAAAGTCATTACAGTGATTAGTATGGCACGGACAAAAGGACACACATAATGCACAAACGTACTTTGACATTTTCCTGCTTATCAGTGGTTATGAAAGCTGCTGCTATAAATAAAGGATATTCAAAACAAATGCCTGCATTATTCAAATATGTATTTGAATATAATAAGGCAGAAGGACACGCGGATACAAACACACAGCATCCTCCAAGCAGGTTGAATAAGGTGAAGTGGAGATCGTGATTGTGCTCCTTGAAATGACTAACCTTTGTTTTATTAATCATAATCTCCCATTGCCAGACCTAGCTCCACAGCGCTGCAAAGTAAGGTCTGGCTACACCACAGATACATTCTAGGATAGGAGAAGAAACATTTCTTTAAACCAATCACAATCGTCTTGGGCGGCGCTAAGCTCCGGACGCAGCGACGGTGCACTCTGCAAAATAGTCTCGGGAAGGAACTTGTTTTGGTGGAACGTATGCACCCCGCAAAAGAAAACGCCGAATACAATATTAAAGGAAGTTCACACAATAAAGTAACGTGAGCTATTTAAATTAGCTGGATACAAGTCATTTGCTCTTACCGTGTGTCGCCGTGTGTACTTTGTTCACAGCAATCCCACCAATGGGTCCCAAAACATTCCAGTTAGAGATGCCGTAAACTTTTTACAATCTTTCCCCGAAAGAACCATACACCTTGTTGCATGATCCAAATTTTTTTTCAAATCTTGTCATTTTTTTAGCGTGTAGCTTGCTAGCTCCAAGGTTGTTGTTTCCCGAAGAAAACGGAGTTAGATCACAGCAACACTCGGCGCCGGATGTTCCGGTGGTTATTGTGGAAATGAATTGTCGTTGATCCAGACAAAGGGAAAATACCATTTGTTTTTTTTATTTTTACCAAATACCAAATGGCCGTCTTATTGACAGGGTTATTTTAAAACTTGTTTGGATTGTCTGACGTGAGAGTTTGCAACCCTGACCTACACACATACATAAAATACATGAACTATGCCAAACACATCCAATCACATAAATGCACACACATATAGATACAGACATACTGTGCACTGACTCACTGAAGCAAACTCTCACTCCCTGCAGGATAAAGAAGCATAGACCTGCTCACAATCATCATAACCACACACACACACACAATCATAACCACTCACGCCCAAGACGACCGCATTGACACACATTTAATCAGCCTGGTCTCACAGAATTCCGTGAAATGATCATGAACTGTTAACAGCATTACGTGGTGGTGGCACAGAATGTGTGAAAATTCTGTGTGGCCACCACGGAAAACAATGCCAACGTAAAGTCAATGAGAAGATGACGTAGCATTAGGAGCGACAGTATGAAAGCCCAAAAATCCAGGTAGGGAGGTTGGTTGGGGTGGTGGATGGGTCAAACAACAGGACTTTCACCCCGGAGACCGGGGATGGTGTCCCGCGTGTCACAATTCCTAACCCTAACCATCCCGTTGTTCTTTTCCTAAACCCAACCCATTGTTGTCCCGCCCACCCACAACCTTTTCCTTAACTTAAGGGGCCGTGTTCATTTCACGGAATCCTTCCGTGGGCCCATCACGGAATTTTGCCACCGATTTTAAGTTAAGGGGCCGTGTTCATTTACAGAATTCTGTGATATCAGGTTGCATTTAATCCAGGCTCTGTGTGTAGATTCCAGCAGATATACTATATTAACTTCGGTGAGTGAGCAGTTACTGAAGCAGAAGATGCTTTTTTTCTTTTCTTTTCTATAGTGCCAAGCACTCAGTGGAGGATAAACAAGTTGCTCCAAAATAGGCTGTGTGAAAAGAGGTGGTTTATGTTGCTGTGTGTGACACATACAGTAGGGTTTCTGAAACCCTCAACAGAAGGACAGAGTGAGCCAAATACAACAAAGTATCAATAGAGGACATATACAGTAGTATCGTATTACTATACTATAGTGTGGGTATCAGTAGAGGGTAAAAACAGCTGTGGTAAGTAATTATTACAAAGATTTGTCCACTGACATCTGAAATGAAATGCTGAGTTGATTATAGGATAGGAATGTGCTCTTAGAAACAGCAGGTAAGCCAGTACAATAAGAAGTTGTTTATCGAAATCTTTATATTCTCGAGGACCAAATGGAAGTGTGAACTGAAAGCGTATTTTTCCTGTTCTTTTGTCAAAGCTGATTGTGTTCACCGTGTCAATGTTACAAAAGAAAACAAAGGTTCCCTGCAGCCATGACTATCCATTCAGACCATAGACAGCTATTTTGAGCAATGGTTTGAAATTGGCATGTGTAAATGACAGCACAGTCGTTTACCTTCTTTTCAGGCTGTTCTCGTGAACCATTCGTGCACATAGCTACGAAAGGTAATGCACTGTAATTTGCGTGTTTTCACAAATGTATAACTGTAAGCACCACACTAGTAATACAACAGTGCTGTATATGTCCTCTATTGACACTTTGTTGTATTTGGCTCACTCTGTCCTCCTGTTGAGGGTTTCAGAAACCCTACTGTATGTGTCACTCGCTAATATACTCGTTAATATAGTATATCTGCTGGAATCTACACAGAGCCTGGATTAAATGTGTGTCAATGCAGTGCACAGTGTGAGTTCTTATGAATATGTGCGTGTGTGTGTGTGTGTGTGTGTGTGTGTGTGTGTGTGTGTGTGTGTGTGTGTGTGTGTGCGCGTGCAGCAGGTCTATGCTTCTTTATCCTGCAGGAAGTGAGAGTTTGCTTCAGTGAGTCAGTGCACAGTATGTAACCCTTAACTTCATTGTCATGTGACAGGTCGTCACGGTGCCTGGCCGACAGTCCCCGTAATTTCCTAGGATCCTTTAATTGTATTTTATTTTTTTTGTTCATAAAACATAATATCAGAATAACCAACCAACCCTGCGTTGAGCCAACTCATAGTCCAAAATGTTCTTCAAGAATCTCTTGACGCAGAGTCCTGACGCAGCTAAATGCATCCCAGCTGGAGTGTTTAAAGTAGCTGCTGCTGTACATTACTGGGTCGTCGCAGTGCTGTCAGGCGGAATTCTGGTTCCTGTGCACTCCTCGCAACCCTGCTGTGGTTTAACGCCAGATCTCGGAGTCGCTGTAGAGGGGATAGTATAAAAAAGTCTGGTGAGTCTAAAAGCTCCTGCAAGCTCTTTACTGAAATCATCCCTGGATGTCTCTGTACTGTCAGACTCAATAGTACAACTTTTACTGTTTCATGTCTAAAATGTTATATATATATATATATATATATATATATTTCTCTCATGAGCTGTAGTTTGTGCTTTTGTTATTGTTTCTCTCACATTGTCATACTGGGGTCACCACAGGTTACATCTTAGTTACTGAGCTGACTTAAAGGTGCTCTAAGCGATGTCGCGCATTTTTTAGGCTACAACATTTTTTGTCACGAACAGCAAACATCTCCTTACTATCCGCTAGCTGCCTGTCCCCTGAACACACTGTAAAAAAAAAGTTTGGAGTAGAGCCACTGCTCCTTCGCGTCGAGAGGAGCCAGTTGAGGTGGTTTGGGCATCTGGTAAGGATGCCCCCCTGGGCGCCTCCCTAGGGAGGTGTTCCAGGCACGTCCAGCTGGGAGGAGGCCTCAGGGAAGACCCAGGACTAGGTGGAGGGATTATATCTCCAACCTGGCCTGGGAACGCCTCGGGATCCCCCAGTCGGAGCTGGTTAATGTGGCTCGGGAAAGTGAAGTTTGGAGTCCCCTGCTGGAGCTGCTGCTACCCCCGCGACCCGATACCAGATAAGCGGACGAAGATGGATGAATAGCTAGACTATCTGTCCAATCTGAGGTTTCTGATGCACGACTAAAACAATTTTTGAACGTACACACGGGCCACCAAAACAAGTTCCTATCGAGGCCATTTTGCAGCGGTTCCGCCCCATGACGATTGTGACTGGTTTAAAGAAATGCCAATAAAGCAGAGCACGTTTTTCTCCCATCTCGCAATGCTGTGTGGACTAGCCAGACCCTCTGGCAATGCGAGACTACATAACATGTAACCATGATAACCAGTTAAGGTCACGCCTCTCTCAGATTTACAGTTACTCTCTACGATTAAATCTCAACTATTAAATAAAGTCATAAATGCTAGAAGCAAGCCATAAATAAATGAGACTGCTGTTGATCCTCAGCTGTTACTGGACAAATAATGAAGTCAGGCACATATCTAAATGCTATTTCCTCTATAATATGTAATGGGAAATGTGCTGCACGTTGGTCATCATGGTTAAATAAGGCTTGACAGGCTGATTCAGTAAGCAACGTGAGGCCTGAAGGGGCTGATTTTGCAGTAACAGCATGCTCTCAGTATATTAGCTGCTTTATTACGCAGATGTTTTCAAAGACATTCATCATTTATTACAAGCTTAGTTAAGATTCATGTTTCCACCCAACTCCTGCACTAACAATGAAGCAATGTCGTTTTTAGGAAAGTTGTTGCAAGTTAATTTATATCAAAAACAGTTGAACTGCTGCAATTCAGAAAGAACAGATCAAACTGCTCTTACAAAACGGAAGATTTAATTATTCTATGATTCCACAGAGTTCTGAGTTAACAGAAACGGAAATATAAGGTATACGTTGGTGTGATGAAATGATACACCTACTGTGTTTGGTTTGGTTTAAATGAACTCTGATGAGCATGGTCCCAAACCCTTTTCACATGAGACCAGATTTACATGGGGTATACCTGGGGACCTCTAGTGATTTGTAATAATTGTGCTGTGATCTTAATCCTGTGTGACTCTGCCATGTCTGTAATTTGCCAAGTAATAATCCCAACGCAAATTACCTACCATATTCCGCCAAACACAGAGGTTGTGTGCAGGGGCTACATGTGTTGTGGAACAGAGCTAAGCTAGCTAGCTAGCGAGCAAGTTGGGCATCAAGCTAGGTGACGTAAATTGTGCGAGACGAGAGATGTAGTTCACTGAGCGGTTTCACACTAAACTAAGTGGTCATATGACAAACCTAAGGCCAACTGAGACTTTCTTCGGTTGAAAAATTATCTTTTAAATTGACGAACATCATATTTGTAATCCATGGCTCAATTCAAACGGGATCCAAAAATAATTGTTATCTCTCCTTTGACTCTCGTTCATATTTTTTTGGAATTAAGGTCCCATGAGGTCCACCGGAGGGACTTCGCCTCTCTATAATGTCAGTAAATTCGTGAGAATGCGCCAAACGAAACACAGACGCGGGGGTGGTGGGCTTTCTCTTCAAGTAATCAAACTGTTGGAAGAGTAGAGATTGGCGGAGGTGGCGAGGAGACCCATCAGAAGCATCTGAGTGCTATAAACACTGCAGCCCCCGACCTCTGTAAATGTATTCATAACGAGCAGAGAAGGAAAGAACTGGTCATGACAAATGCTGAAAGAAGGAGGGAGGGAGCGAGAGAAAGAGGAGGGAGGAAGGGAGGAGTGAAGGTTATAATTACCAACACCAGCTCAAAGGGCTGTTTAAAGATTGGATCCTGTGATAAATTATTGATGTGGCGCCTGCTGAATAAGGCCAGAGCTCGTTTGATTACAAATCTTATTAGGGCTTTACGAAAAAATGCTTTAATAACAAAATCCATCAACATAATCGTTATGTAAATAGAGTGAAAACTGTCATTACACAAAGCATACAGCAGCGGTATTGTTACTGTAGCTACAGATTTAGACTGGCCGCGGCTTCTCCTCATACTCACACTTGCTGCGTAAATGCACTTATTAAAGATTCTTGCAGAAAACATGAGTCGCAATAGAAAAAATATCACCAGGCTAGATACATCTTCCTGATATTAAATGTATTACTGTATCTTAATTAGATATCTGTATCAGTAAACACTTTAAAGAGCCCCTATTATGCTTTTTGAATTTTCCCATCTTTAAGTGTGTTGTTTAGTTTTTTGTGTAAGTAATAGATGTATAAAGTACAAAAAAACACATTCACTCTCCAACAGACAGCACATTTTCTCAACTGCCTGAAAACGCCTCGCCCACATTCCTGTTTAAAATTCCTTGTTTAGTGATGTCACTGATTGAGAAAGCCAGCCCAGTTTTTCATATGTGTTGCCCATTGGTGCTGCCTGGGCAAGCACAGCCTGTGCAGTGGCTTGTTTGAATTTGATTGACCAATCACAACAGAGTAGGCCAGCTGACCAATCAGAGTAGACTGGGATTTTCAAGGAAGGCGGGCCAAGAGCTCCGACAGTGTTTCAGGCAGAGGAGCTGCAGCAATGGGCAGATGGTCACATGTATTGACAAACCCATGAAGATTTTAGCCTCTTTTAGCTCATAGTGTCGGTTTTATAGCACACTTCCTGTCTGGTTCAGTACAGTCGGTTTTACAGCACACTTCCTGTCTGTACAACAGACAGACACAGTTAGAGACTAGATGGTGAAGAAAGAAAAGCAATTAGGAGCTTCAGATGTATTTCTATATAACCATATAAACTGTATAAGGTGATGTGTCAGCTTGCAGTGGTGTTCTACTGTCCCCTAATGGCCAGAAATCAATGAAGGCAGCCTAAACAGTCCAACTTAAAGAGGCACTATGCAGTTTTGGCCATTTCTTCGCTGTTTTCTCGCTTTTTGCTGGCAGGTTTCTCTATAGAGCTCCCCCTACAGCTTCAGAATAGATATTTGGCAGCTCCTGTGTTTACTCGTGTCTGACTCCTCGCTCAGTCAGTCTTCCGTTTCCTTTTTCTCTGTTCCTCCGACAATGCTTTCCTATCTTTCTGCTTCTTTTTTTGCCGGCTCAGCCATGACAATAGTGTGAAAAACTCCATCGCTACCTTGCTAGCCGGTTCCTGAATGGGCGTATGTGTGCAGTGCCGTGAAGCAATTTGTTACATCGCAAGACCTGATATCACGCCATACTTCCTGACGCTGAGGCCGGCGGCTCGCTACAAGGGTGGTTTTTCCGCTCACAGGCTCTAGGGGGGAGCGAGACGACCACCATTCAACTCGAAAAAAAGTCATATAACCATTCCAATGACTCCGAAGCTGTTCAGTTAAGGTAAATTAAGCTAAAAAAAACTGCATAGTTCCCCTTTAACACCTTTTAGTAGTCGGGGGGAGGATACATGATGCAATGTGTTACTCACAGCTGGGACAAATGCAAAAACTAAGCGGACATGTGTGATGGTGTGAAAGTAAGCTTGCATAAAACATTGTTTTATCATTTATCAAGTTTTGATTACTGATACTCAAAATAGAAGACCTACTGTATGAAATTACACAGTGCATGGTTAAGACTTATGTCGGACGAATGTCATGTGCTCTTCCCACATAAAGTAGCCATTAATCTACATTGAGTTGTCAGATAATGTACACATGACTATATTATATTACAGTATATCCTATTTTCCTAAGACAATCATGATCTTGTTCCGAGGAAACTATATTTGATGCATTGTCTGTCTCCCTGGTCAGAAAGACAATGGTTCAAGCAACAGCTTCAGAAAAACTCCTTACAGTACCTCTGCGTTACAGACAGAACAAGCTGCTCTCATCCCTCACTTACACCTGGATTGTGTTGAGATGTGCCTTTGAAAAGCCTAATTGTGAACACGATGCACAGCCAACAGCTTGAACACATAAATGCCAGATGTGAATGCATACGAGTGTGACTGGAATGTTCCTTATGTAGAGAGTAAATCACCATGCTGGTCACATTTTTAATTAAGGGGACATACTGTATTTAATCTCAATGGAGTTTTCTCATTAAAAAAGATGAAACAGACACTGAAGTTGCGAGAGTTACACTTCCAGATTTAAGTAGGCTATGTGAAGTGAATAAGGTTGTTCGTTTGCTCAAAGCCGCCAGCCCAATCTGGGTTGTACACCAATTAAATGAGTCGCCTTTAATGTTTTGGCATCTCTTTTGGAAGTCTGTGCAATAACACTGGAACCTATGGAAATGATTTTACTATTTAACTGATTTCGCACAGCTTTTTGACAAAAATATGTCCAGTAAATCCAAGCGGCAACCTCCAGGCCTAAAAGGTGAAGCTAATGCAGATGTGCTTGAAACCTGCATTCTTTCTAATGGCCAAAGGGGGGGCTACTTCACTGGTTGCAAAAAAAGTCAGGTAGTACAGAAGTTTATGAGAGACTGTCCCTGTTTTTAACCTGATTTATTGGAAACATTTTCCCAACAGGTTTATGGTCTCTATAAATCACTAGTTTCAAGTCTTATCTTCTTACAGCATGATAGTCATTTTGTCAGTTATGGTCCAGTTTAGAGTAAAATAGATGATGAAGCAGGGTATGGTTTAGGGCGTGGCTACCATGTGATTGACAATTTGCTTCCACAATGTTTCTGGTTTGGGTGCTGTCTGTGTTTTCATCTTAGAACTTTGACCCTTTCACCGTGTATTTTCAGCTCATGGAAGTTAAATGTAACAGTTTGGTCACCTAAAAATGTCTTGTTTAAAAAACACTCTAAAACAGAGGTCTTCAACAGGGAGTCCAGGACCCCTAAGAGGTCCTCAGAGTTACTTCAGGGGGGCTTCCATTTTTTTTTAAAGTTTTTTCAGTACAGAAAAATACTTTGCACATCTATAATGTAAGACAGGTGCATTGGAGGGGGATAAGCAGGTCAGAAGTTGCAAAGAAACTCACACAGACTTGCAAAAACTGAATTCAATAGTAGGCAACGTTTCGGTACTAGACCATCATCTGGCAAAATGAATGAAGGGAGTTTCTTTGCACCTTTTGAAAGTTTTTTTTAAAGAATTAAAATGTTCTTAACATGAATCCAACATATTATTAGCAAATATAAATCAGCCTACTTGTGTAAAAAGGCTTACTGGCCAATACTGTAGGTTAGTTAGTCACTAAGGTAGTCATCCACAGATGCCACATGTATGTTTAACATCATTAAAACATGATTAATAAAATCATGCCAATCATTTTTTTTATAGCTTAGTTTCTATGCGCTAAAAAAGGTATTTATGAAGGCATTTGGCTTTTATTGTAGGCCCAGTTTAATGTGCAACTTGATTTTATAAAATATGTAGTAGGGGGTCCCCACTCCATCTCTCTCTCAGATAAGGGATCCTTGGCTTAAAAAACGTTGAAGACCCCTGCTCTAAGGAGTCGGCTGTTCACTTCTGCCCCTTGGTGGTTCAATATGGTGTGCTTAGCTCCAACCTCTTGTCCAAATATGGTCACTTCTGGCTACAAAAAACCAAGAGGGCGACAACCAAAAACCATCATATCGATGGCCAAAATGCAAAACTCGAGGCTTCAAAACAATAAGCAACAAACCAATGGGTGACGTCGCAGTGGCTATGTCCACTCCTTATGAATCCTGTTGAACCAGTTACATGTCGAAAATGTCGTCATTAAAATGTCATTGAAATAAAGGTTAATTGTAGTTAGAAATGGACAGGTATACAGCTTGTACTGGGTGGCTAATTGGGGAATGAGTAGCAGGTGTGTGAGTAGGTGTAGAGAATACAGAGGGTTACAGCTGGTTGAATTGGGAATGACTCACCAAAAATGGTCATCCTTTGCCCATGCTGTTTGTGTTTGATGGAACATCAATAGTTACTGCTAGGGGTAAGTTAGAAAATATATATTTTTATTGTGATTTGGGTAATCTGACCCTTGGTGGACTACGACATCAATTAATCGCTAAAATCGGTGCGGCCTCTAGCTCACCCAGTAAGAGTGTGTGCCCCATGTAGGCTGAGTCCTTTGCAGTGGCCCGGGTTCGAATCTGACCTGTGGCCCTTTGCCACGTGTCATCCCCTCTCTTTTTCTCCCCATACACTGTCAAAAAATAATCTTAAAAAAAAATAAAAATGTGCTAAAATCAAGGAAAAGACAAATGTGTTTCTTGATCACTATGTGAGAGAACCAACAGTGAATACAGAAAGAGAGGGAAGACAGGAAGAGTTTACCAAATATTTAGGAGTCAAATGTGGGTGCAGAGGACCAAGGAGATGTGTAAATGCAGCCAGACAGTACAGGGACATTCTGTGATGACTTCAGTAAAGAGGAAGCCTCGCAGGAGCTGTTAGACACAGCAAATAACATCCCCTCTACATTAAGGACTCCGAGATCTGGCTTTAAACTACAGCAGAGCTCAGAGAAGCACAAAGGAACCAGAATTCAGCCTGACAGTACTGGGACAACCCAGTAATGTACAGCAGCAGCTTCTTCCAGCTGTGATGAATTTTAGTCCTGAGTCAGACATGGCCATGGTTTGTGTCAGCATCATGTCCAGCGTGTATCTGCACTTTCAGTGATAATTTGATGAATGGAACTCGTTAAAATATGCACATTACAGCTGCAGTTTATATTAGCGAACCAGGAAAATGTAATGTAGAGCTTTTGGCAGCTTTGTGGTTCAGGATGAATTCAGATGAAGTGAGATGTGGTTTTAGAGGTAATCAGCAGTTAATACCAACTGGTGTGATTTTCATTTTTTGATGAAAGAATGGAAATGCTTTTGAAGTGGTTGGATTAAACACTTCACATCACTTAACCCCTCCTCTATTTTGCTCAAACCTGAATTATCACTGGTTTACACCGGACCAGTAATACAGGCCAGGAATCTCAACAGTAGTCCAGGCCAATACCCACACATTCACAACAGCCCACATAGTGTAACTTTTTTTCAGTTTACTCTTAGGATGGCCATTCTCGTGTTCAATTATGTTTCATAAGTTGTTGCACCAATTTTTGGGTTGATACCATTCGTCACAGAGATTTGGTGCAAAACATAAGCATTTTTGACCACTTGAGAATTGACAAAACTGTCAGATATCGCTCCGAAATACCACATCAAGACACCAAGACCATGAGAAAAATCCATGCATTGTAAGGTAAAAGCATGTTGTTGCCGACAGGAACTTCGTGGTGCATTCAGGTGCACCTCGTAAGCTCTGAGGAACTTAAGCTGTTGTTTTAAAGTACCTTTCTGCCATCTAGTGGCTCTTCTTTTCGTTGTTTTACAGTTTGCTCCCAGTTGACTGGTGAAAGAAGTTCTTGTTATAACATTTTAAATAAAGTATTTAAATGTGACCATAGTGTGGTCCATTCCAAAAAAAGACAGTGGTTATTGATAGCATGTAGCGTATCTTTTTAAAGAAGAATTTGAAAATGTATATGAGTTGTCAGGGAATGAAACCAATGATCTGTTGATCATTATGAGTAAAGACTCCATAGTCTAACAATTAAAAAAATTAAATCAAATCTAGGATTTGGAGAATCACACCCTAAAGGTGTGGACGCACCAAGCCGATAATCGTGACTCGAGTCTGTTCGCTGTGTTCCGTGCCGTCGTCCGTCTGAGGGGCCGTCGTCCTTCATTTTGGCTGATTTGACATGTATAATTGGTGGGGCGGGCACTGCCGGCCGTCGGACTCAAATGACCCATCTGATTGGTAGAGTGCTAACCCGGAAACGGGGAGCGGAATGAGCGTGACTAGAGTCTCTCAAAATCTGACGAAAATCTTTTAAACTGACCTTTGTTGATCTGAAATGAAGACAGATTCAACAACTGCACGGCCTATTTCTCGCTTAAAATGTTTTCAGAAACATGTTTCGGTGAACTATTTTAGGACAATATGAGATCGTATTCTGAACAAGCCGCTATGATAGTCTGTCTTTGAATTTCCGGAGAAGTCAGACCCATGTGACGTGTTCGTCCAATCAGCTGCCGGTTTTCATTTTTGGGTGACAGTACAGATTAGGGCCATCTGCTGTTATTACGACGTATTACGACTGATCAGTCCAACTGCCTTTTCTGCCGATGTTTGGCCGAAAACAGTTGGATAAGGTGCTTGGTCAAGTCTGATAAAATAAACCCTGAAGATGTCAGTTGTGTGGCGTCCCCAAAGGCTCATAGTGGAGTTTTTTTTTCTGAAAACTATTTTCTCTTGTATCCCCTGAGAAAACATTTTGTCACATGATCCATATTTCCAGAGGGCTGAACTCCAACATCTTACAGTTTTTTTTCCAATTGCTAAAATACAATTTTGCAAACTAGGCTGGTTTTATCAAAATACTTAACACAATTCACAGAACCACACACCCAAACTGCAAAATACCTCAAAAATATCCTGCACAATGAAGCACTGCAACCACAACTACATACAGCATTATCAAAATCAAACTTTTGCATCAAATGGCACCCACTTCATTCATATTACCAGATTTTTGTCTAACCAACTACACACTGTTGGGCATAATGAAAAGCACTCTCATCTTTAGTATGTTTTTCCATAATACTAAAATAGTTCAAATTGTAGAAAATTCTTGCTCACAAAAAAAAAGAAAATTGCAGAAAAAATGGGCGCATTGTCAGGCCATGGTTGGTGACATGATCAACTAAGGTTGCTCTGATTTCATTTGAAAGTTGTTGTCTTCTTTGGCCATGAACTCTACCAGCTCTACCTCTCACTCTTCCTCCCCCTCTCATTCTCACCCTCCCTCTTCCTCTCCCTCTCTCTGCAATGTCTTCCATTGTTGTAAAAAAAAAAAAAAAGAGGTGCTCACCTGTGCAGTGGCGGCTCCAGAGATTTTCTGTTGCAGGTGCTATGGGGATGCTCAACACTTAAGAGAAGGTGCTTTGAATTTTGGGGCGTTTCATTATGGAGGTCGCATCGGACCACCCTTGGTATATATATACACACGCGTACATGCCTGCATTAACTATACTCGTTCCGCGACTATAAGCATATATATATAAATAAAAGTATTCATCACAAGGGCTATAGATATAACATACCAAATTAATTTGTAATAGCCAACAGAGGGGAAAATCAAGCACTTACCATAGACGTCTTCACAACAAAACGTCTGTTGCTGTGATTGAGTGTGAAGGCATCAATGATGTTGTCGCAGTCAAGGGTCCTCCTCCTCTCCGTGTTTATAGCCAAAAGTGCCAGATCACTGGTCCTAGTGTCTCCACTGCTCTTCCTCAGGTAGTTTTTTACACGGCCCAGGCAAGAAAAACTGCGTTCACAGCTCACTGATGTGACAGGAAGTGTCAGGGCTATGCATATTAACTTGTACAGGTCCATAAATGCATCTTTATATGGCCGCATTAAGGATAGGAACTCCTGTGTGCTGTGGATGGCATGTCCCTTTTCTTCCTTCCTTTGCAGAAGCCGCCGCACCTGGTAGAGCTCTGCTGATAGGTTTTCCTCACTGACACCATAGTGTTTGTCCAAAAACGATGTGTGTTTTGGGCTGAGAGTTGGCACACCTCTCAGTACGTCATTTGTCTCTGCTGAAAAGCGCCGATTCATTTCCACCATCAACCTGTCTATAACTGGATAGAAAGAGTGCGTTTTGATGTCGTCGGTGTTGTCTGTCTGTGTTCTCTCTATCGGGGCCTCCACAATAAAATCCTCCAGGTGTCGAGTTTTCTGGGTCTGCCTTTTCTCTCGTGAAGTATGTGTTGTGCCTGTGTTTGCACACAGAGTCTCTGTTTGTTGTTGGATTTCTTTCCACTTAGTGTCTGTGCGCTTTTCTGATAGAGCATTAAGTACAGACTGGGCCAAATCCTCTGCCGCAACGAGGTCAAAATTGGGGGCCTGTAGCTGATCTGACATGAACTTTGTTGTTCTAAAGAAATCCTCGAACATGATGAGATGCAAAACAAACTTCTCATCAATGATGGCACTGATGGCTCTTGCCTCTGCCCTCCGATGTGGGTTTGACTGAGTGATGACATCACGCAGGGTGGCTCGGATAGCGGGGAGAGTTTTCTTGACGGCGCAGATCGCATTATACTGGCAAGCCCAGCGAGTGTCGCACAGTCTCTTGAGTTCCACTGGTTGTGCTGTCGGGTCGAGCTCTTTTTGTTTTCTCATGAATAGATCGTGCACCACGGATCCAGAAAAAACCATGTAGATCATTTGTAGTGTCTCAAAAAACTCTGCTGCAGCGCTGACATTATGTACACAGTCCACTAACACTAATTTCAGCTTGTGTGCATGGCACTGTATATAGATGGCTTGCGGCACCTCCTTTCAGAATTTTTCCCGCACACCATTATTACATCCTGACATCACAGATGCTCCGTTGTAGCATTGACCGACAGCAATATATATCAATATTACACTGACTAAGTGCGTGTTTGATGCTGGCTAGCAGAGAATCTGCATCCAAACCATCTGCGGCAGTGCAAAAACTTCGTCATGCACTTCCCCTGACTCTGGCTGCAAATACCGCACGATAACAGAAATCTGCTCCTTTTTACTCACATCTTTACTCTTATCGACCAAAACAGGCCGGTTTTGGTGGATCACTTATCTTCTTTCTTATCATTTCTGCCATTACAGCAAATATCTCATTTTGAATATCATGGTGAGTGTATTTGGCGTTTGATGGGTTAGTAGCTAACTTCTTGTCCACTGTTGGATCAAACTTAGCAATGACATGCAGCAGATCACGAAAGTTTCCCAAGTTGTGTGACTCCTCACCCTCTCTGTGGCCTCGCTGCGCGATCCCCTGGCCCCAGGTTCTCCACCACAGCTTTCATGTATTTTCTGTTTTCCATAACTAACGCAGAATGTCCCTTATCAAGCATGTTTGCTATTTTAGATCCACTTGTCTATTTTTGCTTGAACTCACTCCATCCTTCCATTGCAAATGTGTGCCCCATACTTTCATGATGGCTCTTGAGAGATGCTGATGCTTTCCACCAGTTGTTAAATCCGTTGCTGGTAAATGTTGGCTCTAAATGAAATCTGTGCCCTCGTTTCAGAAAATGCCTACACGCAAAACAAAATGCTGCATCTTTGGCCATGCTGTATTCCAGCCATGAATACTGATCCATCCAACTTTTGTTAAAACTTCTCTGCTGATTCCCAAATTGCCGTGTGGGGTATTTTTGAAGGACTAGCCTTCTTGGGCCCTCTTGAGGATGGTTGCTAATATCACCTGCAGCACAAATCGTAACGTTAGCATCCTCAATGGAAACCGCTGCCGGCGATTCTCCTTCGTCTTCATCCGCAGGATTTTCTTGTTCCTGGGGCTCTGTGACGACGAGCATTGTGTCTGCACCTTCACAGTCTCATTTCGCTTCAGGTTGTGACTCAGAACGTGGACGTTTAGGGAGCAAAAACCGATCCATTTTGGTGTATTTTACTTATACGTATACAAGCTGCCATACGTTAATACGTCAAAGGTTCACCGGGCGCTGCGCCCATTGGCCAAAGAAGATCACCTGTTTGGGCTTCATGTTATTTTAGACTAAAATATATATTTTTAAATTATTTAATTCCCATTTTTAACAACATGAAAAAGACTATTACAGACATTTCTTGGGGGTGCTATGGCAATTATAGGGGGAGCTACAGCACCACCTAGCTCCTCCCTGGTGCCGCCACTGCACCTGTGGTCTTTTCATAGTTCTTACTTCCTGATTGAAGTGGTAACAATGAACCATTGAGGTGTTTGGCCAGGTGGCGCATATGTTGGCCAATTAGCTCATGTAGCATCATTTTGAATGGCAAACATGTGACTTTATGTCCGATTGTTGCGTCTTATGCAGAGAACAGTGTTCAGTGCATTTCAAACGTCCCATTTTGAATTACAAAATGTGTGTAAAGCAGAACATGTGTTTAGACTTTTGGAGACTTGAGAAGAGGTTTTGCTCTCTGTGTGTCAGTTTAAATAATTGTGCTATGCATGTCATTTTAGTGTGTTAGCAATTGGAAAAAAAAAATGTAATACAAAAGATGTTTTTCTTTACAAATGTTATCTTTATTGTTCTTTCTCTCCCCATGTCTCTTCCCCCTCTGTATTTTTCTTTCTTGTCTTTTCCCTCTCTTCTCTTTCCTTGTGCATGAAAATGTTAATGTGCTTTTAATGTCAAGAACCCTCTCTCTGTCTCTTCCCATCTTTCATATTGTTTATGAAATGTAAGTGGTATTTTAAAGTCAAGTTCTCTCTCTTTTTCTACTCTTCAGGTATGTAAATGCACTTTTAATGTTTATTTCTCTCTCTCTCTCGCGCTTATAAATGGCATTTTAATGTAACCTCGCACTTCCTGTCGTTTGTCTGGCTCTCTACCTCTGCCTGCTTGATTTCCCTTCTCTTTTCTTCTGCTCCTTCCTCCCCTTTTCCTACCCTCCCTTCTTTAATCATCTGTACACTTTGTTTTTCCTCCAGTTTTTCTCTCCTCTTCTGCTCACCTCATCTCTTCTTCTCACCCTCATTGACTCTCATTTATCACTTTTCCCTTAACCACATCCCTCTTTGTTCTTATTCTCCTCTCTTTTACTATCCTCCCACCATTCCTTCACATGTATCTCCTTTCCAAACCATCTCATTTCCTCCTCTCCTTCTCATCCCTATTCCCTCTCCCCCCTTGCCTCCTCTCTCCATTCCTTAGTTCAGGGGTTTTCAAAGTTTTTGTGTGTATGGACCACTATTTGTGATCAAGAATTTTCGCGGACCACCTCATAATACACATAATAAAATATGTCTACACACAGTCCTACCTGAATTAATCCGCACCTCTTAATAGGCCTACTAGCACTAAAACTAGAACTGGTCATCGCATCAGTACATCAGTAAGGTTAAAAAACAATTATTTTATATTTTATATTGCTTTTCCAAGGACCACATGCAGTACCCTCAAGGACCACTAGTGGTCCGCAGACCACAGTTTAGGGGAATCACTGCCTTAGTTCTCCTCCACTTCACTCGTCGACTCTCTTTTGTTCACCTTTACTTATCCTTCGACTCACTTTCTATGTCTGAAATGACTGCTGATTCTGCTGCCGGTTCCATTCCCGGCCTTTCAACCCAGCCAACACTGTGAGGTTCAGCCAATTATGGGATTCCTCCGCCTCGTTCCGACTAACGAGGGCAGAAAGGCAAAGAAACCCCAGAAACGCACACTGGAGAATTTTAAATAAGGAATTTCTGTGTGTGTGTGTGTGTGTGTGTGTGTGTGTGTGTGTGTGTGTTTTAATTGAAGAAATGTGTAAAGAGTTGAGGGCTTTGTGTTTGATGATTTGTGTATAAAGTACTACATGTACATGTGTGTGTCTTGTCTGGTCTTGTAAGATCATGTGTGAGGGTGGAAATCATGACAAATGTTGAAGTGTGTGTGTGTGTGTGTGTGTGTGTGTGTGTGTGTGTTTAACCCCGTTGTGAGGACTATATCAGTTTCAGCTCTCACGTTGCGAGGACTCAACTTGTGGTGACAGGTGGCATAACATCAAATAACAAAAGAGAAAAAAATGTCCCCTCGGGGATAAAAAAAAGTAAATCTTCTTCCAAAAAATTAGAAAAGCCATTGGTCATTTTTTACTTTCCCAGTGGCTGGTCCTGGTACTTTGGTGCTGGGTCGTAACATAACTACCACAGTACAGTAGCTGCTGAAACTAAAAAGGTATATATGTAAATGTAAATGAATAGTATCTTTGAAAACAGATATATGCTAATCTAGATATGAAGAAAAGAATCTTTTCTTGGAATGAATAAACCTGTGAGTAGAGGGTGGAGGTGAAGAGGACTTTTTATAGCTCAGAAGTGTGAACAGTGTTCTCTCACTTCTTATTGCTCTTTTTATAGTTTGCTGTCTCTCACCGCGTGTTCGCTCTCATCCATTTCTCCATCTTTCCCTCTACCTTTTCTCTCTACCTCCTCCCTCCATCTCATTTCTCCTGCTTGTCACTCTCTTTGAGGCTTTCTGTCCTCTTCCATGATTAATTGATACAATCAGGCTGTTTTCACCCAAACAACCCTCACCCCCTAACCCTAACATCTTTTTTATAATCTTAACTAGTCATTTTAGTGCCTAAACGTACCTGTCGTCGACACAGGACAGTCACCTTTTGTCGGCTAAACTCAACTGGAACGGCCTCTGAAATGACCATAAAGTCACAGTGCCCTGTACACGGCTCACAGTCCCCTTTTCTCGGCTAAATTGAACTGTAAAGACCGCTAAACTTAAAGGACAATTCCGGCGCAAAATGAACCTAGGGGTTATTAACAGACGTGTACCCACTCTGTCGCTCTCTGGGACATGTTTTCATGCTAATCGAATGTGTTTGTAGCTTGAAAGACGCTAGCGCGGACCGCTGATTAGCTTACAACGCTAGTATTTGGGACACAGGGAAAGTAAAAACAAATTGCTATTTATACCACTAAAAAGGCTCAAAATATCACCACACGTCAACGGTAGCATAATGAGGGTTTAAATATTAACCGAAGCATTGAGAACTTTGTAAGTGTACAGACAGTTTATTGAAAAGATAGATTATAAAGACACTCGCGTTCATGTTTACATGCCGCCGCCCTCTTGAAAACCAGTCATGACTTACATTTGACGATGCAAACTAAAATCAAAAGCAATTTGCTCACTATATCTGAAATAATCGCACTCTGCATAACTTGTCTAGTGTACTTACTCAGTGGATAACTGTCCATCTGGTCCCTCCGGTCTGGCCTGGTCATGAGAAAGCTATGCACTAATCCAGCTTGCGAGCGTGCCTATGTTCCCACAGCCCTATTTTTCCACATTTCCTTTTTCATGAATTTGTATCAGATTTGATACTCCTTTCTCCCAATTTGGTAGCCAATTACACCCTACCTATTATCCAGTAGCAATGTACTACAGATGGACTGTAACCCTAACCCTAACATAGGGCCTAATTTTAAGAAAAATCTTAGGAATTTGGGAACATAGTTGCTGTGGGAACATAGTGCCTAATTTTCAGTGAAAATAAATTCTTAGAAATGTGGGAACATAGGGCTGTGGGACCATTGGGCTGTGGGACCATAGGGCTGTGGTACCATTGGGCTGTGGGACAATTGGGTTGTGGGAACATAGGGCTGTGGGACCATTGGGCTGTGGGACCATTGGGCTGTGGGACCACTGGGCTGTGGGACCATTGGGCTGTGGTACCACTGGGCTGTGGGACAATTGGGTTGTGGGAACATAGGGCTGTGGGAACATAGGGCTGTGGGACCATTGGGCTGTGGGACCATAGGGCTGTGGGAACATAGGGCTGACCCCAAACCACCCACCTCATCTCGAAAACTTCTAGTAAGCAGTCTTTGAATTAAGATTTTTTTTTTTCCAACTACTGCTTCCAAGGTAAAGAACAAACTTTCACACTGAACTAATTCTGTTTCACTTCTGTGGAAGTAAACAAATGTGGCTCACCGCACTGAATTTTGCAATTGGATCCTTTTTTTTTAAAGAAGGACATGCTTAACAAGTACAGGCAGGGGGAGAGCTGGATGTTTAATTGCATATATTCTCAGAGTTGGAGGTAAAAGAGCTTGTAAGGCTGAAATAGCAAGGGAGAGAATAATATGCAATGTCATGACTAAATGAACAGAGAAAGCAAAAGAAAAACAGAGAGAGCGGACACTGGACTGATATGAGAATTAGTTCCAAATAACTGATTAAGGCCTGAGTGAGAGATGATTCTTATCTTTCTCTCCGTGTTAATGGTAATGAGGTTGATAGAGCAGTATATTTAAGGCCAGTGTGCCCTTTATCACATACAACGCTTCACAGCCTCCAGTAAATGGTCTGGAACGTCTGCAGGGTGATAATATTTTGCTTTAAAACTGTTTTAGTCATTCAATCGATAATTCTTGATCTAATGAAATGAATAAACTATTTATACAGCACATTTCCTCTGCAGTGCTCGAAGATGAAAAACTAACAACAACAAAACATGAGATAAAAATGAGAACAGGCCCATTAAAAATAAAAAAAATAAAAACAACATGAAAGAAAATTGAAAGGCAACAAGAAAGTGGACATGAAAGCAGCGTAATGACTTAAAATATGACATCTTTTGTAAAAAGGGTGAAACATTAGCTGTATGTTTGTGTGTGTGTGTGTGTGTGTGCGTGTAGCAGCAGGCAATGGGAAGCTAAATCAGCCAAATCATTAATTATTCAACCGAAGAAAAGAAACAAGGACACGAGCCGAGGCCAACTCCTCCTTCTTCCCCCTCCGCTCCTCTGCATGCATCGCTCACTTTCACCTGCATGTCTTGTTTTTCATTTTCTTTGTCCTTCGCTAATTTTTTTATCTTTCACTCTCATCTTCTCTTCCTCAGTGTTAAGGAAGACTCAGGAGCAGCACAACTTATTTCACAAACATGAAGAATGTTCGGGAGACCTTGATGAATTACACAGGAGCGTTTAATGAACGCTCAATTGAGGAGACAATTAAGCAGCCAGTACAGTTTAACCCCGATGTGTTATTGTGCAGTGCCGTCCCAACTCTCTGAAGTTCCCGTCCTCCTGAAGGTGTATTTAAAGTCATGCTGGAGGCGTTACGTTTAGCTAGACCTTTAAGGTAAACAAAGATATTGCAGTCGCCTAAAACACAGATGTTAAAGCCTAGTTCAGCCCATCGCTTTCTCTCTGGGAAGTATCAGATGCTAAAGCCTAGTTCAGCCTATCTCTCTCTCTCTCTCTGGGATGTATCAGAGCGTCAAAAAGTGACGCCAAGAGTCCCGACCAAGCCCATCTAAATACGACACTAAAGGAGACTTTTTGCGTCACTAACAAACACAAACAACAAGGCACCTGACCAAGCGTCGCTTTTTGACGCGATGGGAGAGAGAATGCCAATCGCCACCATCATAAGAACATAGAAAGACACCAAAACTTTCTAAAATGAAAAAAAAAACAAAAAAACAGGATCAACCAGGATGCAAAAGAAATATCTAACTATGTAAAGCAATTACAAGTGGAAGTCTGAAGGTCCGAATCAGATTTCTAAAATGTCCAAAAAGCGAGTGAGTTGATTTTCAGAAAGTGTTGTATTCTGTTCCATGAGTCAGGTCAGATCTTTCATCTCATCCTCCTCCTTTTTTTTTTCCAACTACCTATATTCCTTTTCCTTCCCACCTAATTTTCTCTTTCCTCATATTTCCTTTTTATTCTCTCACTTTCTTCCCTCTTGCACTCATCACTCCGTCCTTATCTCTTCTCTCCCTCTTCCACCCCTCCATCCACTCTCCCTCTTTTTCCATCCTCTTTCCATTTTTAATACCATGCTCCATCTCTCCCTCCATCCCTATTTCCTCCTTCTTTGACTCCCTCCTTCCTTTGTCCCATTGTCCCTTCCGTTCTCTATTTTTCATCACGTTTTCATTCTCTTCTTTGTCTACTTTCTCTGTAGCCTCTTTTGAATTCTTAACTTAGTTAACCTCTTTCCTCTTTCATTCATCTTTGCTTTCTTACTTTCCCTCATTTACTCAGTCATCTTTGCCCCCTCTCTAGTTTTCTTTCCTCTCCACCATCTTCTCACCTTCACTCCTCGTCCCGTCTTCATTTTCTTTCTCTGCATGTGCGCTTTCCTCATTCTTCTTTTATTCTCTCGCCTTCCTGTTCCTCCATCTTTACTTTTTAATTAATTTCCCCATCCTCTATTAGTGTCCTCTGTCTAGTTTTCCCTCTCCAGCAGCTCTTCTCTGCTCCATTCATAATGCCTGCAAACAAGCAGAAGTTTCATTATATTTGTCCCTTTACTTCCACAGTTGTGGAAGGAGCAGAATATCAATGAGCTTCCAGAAGACGTTACAGTAATCTGAAGCGTCAGCCGGCAGCCTGCAGAGGGGGAAATATTTTCTCAGCCTCTCCTGCACGAACACCGGCTAAGGAATCCTGCAGATCGGATAAGAATAAAATGTCCCCGCAGCCTTGTCGGAGGAAATAATGAGCTGCTTCTTTGCTTTTCTGCTCGGCTTTCTCTGACAAGACAGACACCGATGTAACATACACAGAAATAAGCCCTATTCGCATGGATTAGTAGACTACTACCTGGTAACGTCTACAGTAGTCATTTGTAATAATTACAGTGGTTGGCTGTGATCTTATGCTGCGTTCCAGGCAACCCGTAACTCGTGTTTTTGAACTTGTACCAGATCGTTGTACTCCCAGTTACAGTTTTTGACGTCTCACACACACATAAACAACAATGGCGAGCCCTGTTAATGCTGTACAGACGCTGGTAATTAACAGAGAGAAATAGACATAAATAGGCAACGTAATGTAATTCCGCACATTGTAATCAAAACAATACACGTACGATTGTGTACTACTACAGGTTATGTTTATTAAATGAAGCCCAAAATATGTCGCTAATGCTAGCTAACGCTAGAAAGGCCGTCATTGCGCGTGGGGCACGCCCAGCGCCCGGAACGCAGTACACACGCACAATGGTGAAATTTAGGGGTAAAGGGAGAGTGAAAGATGAGACTTTATCTTTTTACATGTAAACGAGGCACTGCTGGAGATGGGTTTTGATGTCTGATTTGTTGTTCAAAGCTGCACAGTCTTCAGAAATCAGTGCGACTATATTTTTCCAGTCATTTCCATTTTCTCTGATTTTTGAGAACATTCATCAGTCTGCTTAGAAATTCTATTAACTTTATTTTGCCTTGCAATCACCAATGTAGCCCTTTTCTTCTGTAATAAAAATAATGCTTCAAGTCTGTACACGCATGGTTAGAGTGCAAACAGGAACTGCCTGTGCAGCATAACTCCCCATGGTGAAGGTCCTGCAAAATGCTTATTTGGTAAAAGAAAAATGGGGCTGACTCCATGGCAATATTTCCTCCTAAAATTGAATCCTGGTGCTAAAGACCAGGGGTCATCCACCATCCTCTCTCTCTCTCTCTCTCTCTCTCTCTCTCTCTCTATGTTTTCTGTCTCACTCTCTCTATATCTATCTCTCTCCACATGTTTCCTGTCTCACTCTTCTGTCACTATCAAGAAAAAGAAAATAATTAGATTGACAAAATCATTTTTTTGGACAGAATTAAGCCTCAGAATATACAGTTCTATCAATGGTGATACTCTCTCAGCATGTTGAGCCGTACTGAGAATTTCTTCTTTCCCACTCCAAATTCAAAGAATCACTTTCTCCCTAAGTGTTCGAGAGATGGTGGCTGCTCAGCACACTGACATGTTTTATTTTCCTACTTTTTGAAAAGTAGTAAGGTGCCTTCAGTCTTCTAGAGCTGGCATGTTTCAGACATCAGCATAAGGCTGTTGAATGTATGCATGTAGAAAATACTACTTTTCTCTGTCTAACACAACAACCCAAAAAAGATATTTCGTTCCTCCATATACACTCAAACTTTACTGGTGTGGTGCTTTCAGTTACTAAGCTTGTACTATACTAAGCTCTATATTGCCGCAGAAACATTTTTAACACAACAAATTCTAAATAATAGATGAACACAACTCGATACCAAAAATGAAAAAAATCAAAGTTTTAGGAGAGCCAATCTTCATACCATGACTTACATTAATTATGCCTAAACCTGTGCAGGTTATCAGCATGTTGGTGTTGGGAGACAGCCAGTGTCAAGTCCACAACGTCACGCCAGAACACACAGAACACTGAGGTGAAACTGACGCTCGGTGAACCGTATCTAATGATTTTAATTAACTGTAAACTGATGAGCTTGTCACAAGAGAGAATGTAGTCAGAGCAAACATTTAGCCTGTGTGAAATGAAGCAGTCACTACAATCTTTGAGTTATTCTTAGTAATGAAGACGAGGAGTGTGTGTGAGTGTATGTGTGTGTGAGTGTGTCTCAGGAAACAATAGGAATGGCATAGGAAACAGCAGCGGCTCACAACTGAATGCAGAAAGTTCTGTAAACCATACAACGCTATATCGGTCGTTTATTTCTATCCTCTAACACGACCCACAGGAGCGTTTTTTATAAATGAGAGCCCCCTAGAGGTGGAAGGAAATATGACCCACAGGACTTATATCCGTCCTAAACCACAGTTGCGGTTTTAATCACGTCGGTAATAAAGTGACACTTTGGTTATGTTTAGGCACAAAAAACACTTGGTTAGGTTTAGTTAGTTAGTTTCTCAGTTAGTTGAGTTTATTTTGAACATGTTATATATATATATATATATATATATATATATATATATATATATATATATATATATATATATATATCTATCATAATTCCTCAAATAAAAACTGGTAGTCAATTAAACGCTGGGCCTCTGACAGTGGCCAGGGTTGTTGTCAACACGGACAAATAAAGGCCGGCTTCAAATTAAGGCCGGGCAAAAAATTGTGTGGATAATAATATTATATGAAAAGCATTTAGGTTAAGTAAAAATAAAATTCAAGTTCATCGTAATGTACATTTCTACAAATTTAATTTAACAGATTCAACAATATATATTAATGTGTTTTTCCACACTTTGTTTTCCTGGATTATGGTACTCATGTAAAGTATTATTGTCCTACCGGTATTTTAGTCAATGAGGCTGTATGCATTACTCAGCCAAGTGTAGTTTGTAGTAACGTACAGGTGCCAATAGATGGCAGTAGCTACATTGGATGTAACACGGGTCTCATTTAGTACTAGTGGACTTTTCAACAACTTATTAAAAACAAAACAAAGTATGCGGAGGAAAACTGAAACACAAACACCAAACGAGTCAATGGCAGAATAAGCTGTTTGGCATTAGCAGAGAAGATTTGGCAAATTTTTTCAGGGGCGCAACCCACACACTCAGCCCTGCTGCTCATCACACAAATGCATGTTCCTTACAAATGGGGCACCATTTGAAAGGGAACTAAACAGGCTTTCCAACGGTATAGCATGTATTGCCAAAAAGCATTGTTCCCAGAGAAATAATCTACCAAACACAAATTTCTTTACTTTTTGTGCTAAGTTTATATGTACAATAACATAAAAAAAATAAATAACATGTAAATCTCAGCACAATCTTCCAAAATGATTCTAAGTTCAAATAGTTCAAATAAGAAATCCCCATGTTCAAAAAGTAACTTGAATTTGAGTTAATAAGTTTAAGTTTATATTATTTATAAGGCACTTTAAAAGCAAACAAGTTTGCACCAAAGTGCTTTACAAAGACAAAAACATATACAAGCATAAAACACATACATATATACATATGTATATACATATAGTGGAAATACAACACTATTCAAGTCAAGAAACAAATTGAAACTCGTGAAATTGCATGAACAGAAAATATATATATATATACACACTGCTGCAGGTTTTATCGTGTGTCTCTTGTAGGAAACTGATGTTAACGAGAGGTTTCTCCAATTGTCTTTCCTTATTGTAGGTCATTTAGTCATGTATATTCTTATTTTGTGTCCAGCAGACATGCTGCTCTAGGCAGTGTTGTCCTACATCGGGTGTCTGTGTAGGAATTGCGTGTGGATGATTCTGCACAGGATGATTTACATCTCGTGACGTTAAGTGCCAACGCAGGAAGCAGTGTGTGCTTTATGTTGCGAAAGCAAGCGTGTCAAGGTGGTGGATGAACACGTAGCACATCAGAGTTTGTGTCCCATCACAGTCCAACTGTTAACGTTTGCCTTGTTTTTAAAAACCTTCAACCACAATATTTCCCAGACTATAAAGCTTTATTGCGTAACTTTTTGATATAATGCTGCGTTCCAGGCAACCGGCAACTCGTGTTTTCACGACCTTCTACCCATGAAAGTGCCCTGGTACCAGATCGTTGTACTCCCAGTTACAGTTTTTGACGTCACACACACATAAACAATGGCGACCCCTGTTGATGCTGTACAGACGCCGGTGATTAACAGTGAGAAATAGAAAGAAATAGACATAAATAGGCAAGATAAAGTAATTCCACACATTTTAATCAAAACAATACACATTCGATTGTGTACTACTACAGGTTATGTTTATTAAATGAAGCCCTAGTGAATCGCTAGTATCAGCTAGCGCTAACTAACGTCAACGTTAGGTAGCCGCTAGCTAATGCTAGCTAACGCTAGAAAGAAGGGTTTGTCGTCTTGACGTTGCCTGGAACGCTACCAAGTCGTGAGTCGTGACTTGAAGTCGTAACTTACGGGCTAAATATTGTATCTGGAACGCAGCATTAACGAACGTCCGTTACATTCAAGCCGTTGCCAAATGAGTTGCTACAAAACTAATTAAGACTATTAGCGCCACACAGCCGCTCTGTGCGGAGTTTAGCGCCGCCCATGACGATTCTGATTGGTTTAAAGAAATGCCATTAAACCAGAGCTTGTTTTCCTCCCGTAATTTCATGTTCATCTGTCCATGGCTCCGTCTTTCTGTCTTCCAGCAGAAGAAACATGCAGCAATACTGTAGTTGTCTGGCCTTTAAAAAAACGTCTCTGTCTCTGTCCCACTCAGTAGTGCAGTATGAAGATGTGTCCTCGAGTGTGTAATAAATGTGTCAGTCAGCAGCATTTGGTCCATTAAAGAACTCATGAAGCCTGCAGACTCTGTTCTATTTCTGGCTCTTCTTTCTTTCTATGTCTTTACTTTCTATTTTCTTTCATTTGTCTTTCATTTCTTCCCCTCCTTGCTAAAATATGATCGCTCATCTTCTCTCTCTCTCTCTCTCTCTCTCTTTGCAGGGAGGCTTTTAATAAGGTCAATTCAGAAAAAGCTCACAGCTTAGAGGAAGAAACAGGAAATAAATATCTCTTCTACACACACACATACATACACACAGCCTCACACCAAAAAAAATGCAAATGCAGGAGTTTTTTAAGCCCAATTTTACAGCGTTGTCCTGCTGCTTTCATGTTTGGTAATCCTCTCAGAAAGATGCTTGAAATCCTGAAAGCCTGTTCCTGCCAAGTACCATTCCGTCCGAATCACTCACACACACACACACACACACACACACACAGCAAAAAGAGCGTCTTCTCGGACCAGCTAGCAGTTTCGTTTGTCCTGGAGAACCGATCGCGTTAAAATATCATTATTTCACCAGAGGTTTGGTTCATAACGATATCCCGTGGCTGGCGGGCACCGAGGTGTTTAAAAAGTTCAGTTTTTCTACTAAAGGCAGACTCTCAAATTTGTGTGGTGATAGTTAATCCACATCGTTCATGTTTAAAAGAAATACCAACTTCTGCCAACAACAAGCAAATTACAACAATAGCATTTGGCAACTAGCCAATCAAATTGCAGCGGGGCATCAGGTAATCCGCTCCACTTGGCATCAAATTTGTGCCATCCACTTTTATTGCCAAAGGCTTTGTATTGTTATTTTCTCACACTCTGAGCGTGGGGAGAGCCAAATGCATCTAAAACACAATTTTAAAACTCTTCTATCAGCCACTGACCTTAAACTGTTGATGATAAATAGCAGCAGACTTTTTTTATATGTCATGCATTAATCCATAGTTATATCCCTACGAACAAAATGGTACAAAATTGTCGTTGTTGGCTCGTAATTATGAGCAAACCATTTCACATTGCACACAATCATTTGATCCATTGTTAATATAAAAATCTTTCAGCACAAAACTGCCCCGAAGCCCGATGGCAGTATTTTCACTTCAAACTGTGTGTTGCACTGAGGTGAACTAGAACCACTGTAACTACATGTGTATGTTGGACAAAATAGACTTGAAGGATAAAACGATGTTGGTCGCTGTTATGTTCATAAATGGTGATGAAAGGGTGAGCCGTTTAGCTACACTGATTAAAACTGAGTGTGAGCTAAAACGGCTGGAATAGATTTTACCCATCAACCAGTCCGTCTTGTCTCGTCCCTGTGTCAAGTTTCTGTTTTTAGTTTGTTTCATGTTTTCTGTTAGTTAACTTCCTGTTTTATTTTGTAGATTCTCTGTTCTCCCATGTGTTGTCTTATTTTACTTCCCGCCTCACCTGTCTCGACCTGAACGCTTCTCCTGTGAGTCTGGTGACTGTCGAGCCTTTTTGACGCAGTGTGGATTACATTTTGAGCTCCAGTCTGTCCACTATCCCATGCCTTCCTGTACGGTCTGTCCAGTGCGCTGAAGGATCAGCTGGCAGCATTGGATCTTCCAGGGGACCTCGACGCTCTCATCGCCCTAGCCCTCAAAATTGACAAGCGGCTTTTCGAACGTGTGAGGGAGGGAGCTGCTGGCAGTTAAGGTGGCGTTGGAGGAGTGGAGACACTGGTTGGAGGGGGCGGAGCATCCATTCTTGGATTGGACGGTCCACAAGAACTTGGAGTACCTACAATCTGCTAAACGACTGAACTCTCGTCAAGCCAGGTGGGCCCTGTTTTTCAACCGATTCAACTTCACCCTGTCATATCGTCCTGGTTCCAAGAATGTTAAACCGGATGCTTTATCTTGACCGTTTGATTCTGGTTCCCTCCTTAAGTCAGAAGAGACCATTCTCCCAGTATCCTTGTTAAGTTCAGGGGGAAAATAGGTGGACCCAAATGCAGAGGCAAGGCAAGCAAGCAGGCAGGCAGGCAGGGGAAGGATTGAGCTTGAGGGTTTATTGAAACACAAAAAAATAGGAGATCCAAAAAATGAGGCAGACAAAAACAACAAAAGGAATTCAAAGGAAGCAGGCAAAAACTAAAGTCCAAAAATCATTAAAACTCAAGGAACAAACTAACAGCAAATTAATAGGAACAAAGAGAGAACACAGGGATGACTCCAAACCTGGTACACTTGATGCAAACACGCTGGGCACAAACACAAACTGACTGGAATGAACACAGACACAAACAATGACTAAATACAGAGGGTAACGAGGTAACAAGAGGCAGGTGACACAAGGGCTGGGAAACAGGTGGAAAACATCAGGCAATCACAAGAGCGGGGGAAACACAGGGAGTAAAACTAGACAAGACAGACAGACTATCAAAATAAAACAGGAAACAGAACATAAAACAAGACAAGCCCGAAAATCACACAATCAGAAGGAAACAAGACATGACAGAAAACCAGACTACCAAAATGACAGGAAAACAGACTACAATAAGACAAGACAAAACACCAAAACCATAACAATCCTGTGTTGTTGGTGCAGTTTCATGGTAGGTGGAGGAGCGAGTCAGACAAGCTACTGTTGACTTACCTTTCCCGGTCGGCTGTCCGCCTGTTTGTTCCTCCTGAGCTTAGGTCACAAGTCATCCATTAGGCCCATTCCAGTTTTTTGTTGTGTCACCCGGGAGTCAAAATGACTATTTTTGTGGTGCAGCAACAGTTCCATATATATATATATATATATATATATATATAATGCTCCATCATGTGGTCAGGTTACATGGACTTCCCAGTGACGTGGTGTCGGATTGGGGACCCAATTCATCTCTCGCAGGAGTTGGAGGTGGGTCTCCGCCAGTGTTGCCACAGTTACTTAGTTACTTTACAGATTACTTGATTTTAAAAGTAACTTAGTTACTTTACAGATTACTTGATTTTAAAAGTAACGAAGTTAGATTACTTTATTAGTTACATTGAACAA
Source organism: Sander vitreus (assembly GCF_031162955.1). Taxonomy (NCBI): domain Eukaryota; kingdom Metazoa; phylum Chordata; class Actinopteri; order Perciformes; family Percidae; genus Sander; species Sander vitreus. Next base: position 33,325,684 of record NC_135857.1, on the reverse strand, counting down.
CTGAACTCAACATAAAAATGACAACCGGTTTACTGTGAGACAGCTCGGCATGGCCAGTAGTAAGGATCTTGTTTATTATGGCACGAAAGAGAGCAAGTCAACCGTGTTAAGGGCAGCATTTCCGCTACAACATACTGCCCGATCAACTTCTTCAACTCTCCCCCACTTCCTGGTTTTGCACCGAAGTCCAGCTTTTGTTGTTCGGGTGGTGGGGACCTCCTGCTCTCTGCTTCGCAACACCTGGTGGGACTTGCTCTGTAAGTTTGACTGCAGTGCTCCGACTCCAAATGTTTCTTCAAATTTGACGTAGTGTTTTTGTAGCTAGATAGCATTTTGTCGCCACCAGCACAGAGTGTACAACGAACCTTAATATTGCCGTCTTTAGCTGACACAAACTCAAAATAGTGACTGTATTTCCAGCTAGAAAACGTGCATCTCTCTCTCCTCCCTCCATTGTTGTTTACGTTTGTGTCGATGCATGGTACAAGTGAACTGTCCACATGCTGAAAACGTGCTTGTCGCATATGTTACTTCACTCCCCGAGACGCAAGAAGAAAGCAAAAATATATATTTTTACTAAGGAAAATGACAAAAATAGTAACGCACAGTGACTTGGATAAGTAACTTTAATCTGATTACTGGTTTGGAAATAGTAACGCGTTAGATTACTCGTTACTGAAAAAAGTGGTCAGATTAGAGTAACGCGTTACTAAGTATTAGGCATCACTGTTCTCCTCTGTCTGTCCTCCAGGAATCCTGCTAGTTGGAGCAAGCAGCTGATTTGGGTTGAATACGTCCATAATACTCTGCCCTGCTCATCCACTGGCCTCACTCCATTCCAGTGTGTGTATGGATACCAACCCCCCCCTCTTTGCAGCTCTGGAGTGAGAGGTGGGAGTGCCATCCGCCCAGGCATTAGTTCGCCGTTGTCAGTGGACGTGGACCAGGGCACGTCAAGTCCTGCTTCACAAGTCTTCACAGTACAAGAAGACTGCAGATTGCCAGAGGTCCAAGGCTCAAACCTACACGGAAGGTCAGAGAGATTGGCTGTCTACCCGGGATCTTCCCCTCCGCGTTGAGAGCCGTAAGTTGGCACCAATTCTAATTGGTCCATTCCTTGTTAAGAAAGTTATTAATCCTATTGCTGTGAGACTGAAACTTCCTAGGACCATGAGGGTGCATCCCACATTCCATGTGAGCCGTGTGAAGCCGGTTCAAGTTGGTACCCGAGACCCCTGCTCCTCCTCCTCCGTGCATCATTGTCGGAGGGCCTGTCTATACTGTGAAGAAACTTCACGCTGTCAGAAAACGAGGAAGAGGCCGTCAGTACCTTGTGGACTGAGAGGAGTATGGACCCGAGGAAAGATCCTGGGTGTCAGCCAGCAACATACTGGATCCTGAGCTGATTCGGGAGTTCCATCAGCTACACCCTAAAGATCCTGGGCCGTCTGGAGTCGGCCTTTAAGGGAGGGGTACTGTCATGTCTCGTCCATGTGTCAAGTTTCTGTTTTTAGTTTGTTTCATGTTTTCTGTTAGTTTTTCCATTTCCTGTTTTATTTTGTAGATTCTCTGTTCTCCTATGTGTTGTCTTGTTTTACTTCCTGTTGTTATTTTCCCGCCTGTGTGATTACCTGTCCCCACCCTAATGTGTTGCACCTGTGTCTCATTGTCTCCCCTGTCTTGTGTTTTTAAGTTCAGTCTTCCCCTTACCCCAGTGCAAGATCGGCTGCTTCCATGTGTTCAGCCTTCGAGCGTTTTTCCCTGTGTCCTGTTTTTCCTGAGTTCCTGTTGTTTCCCTTGCATTTTGACCATTGCCTGTTTTCTTGGATGTCCCTTTGCCTGCCATTTTTCTGGACACTGTTGCTTCTGAGTTTATTAGCTTGCTAATAAAACCATTGCATCTTACGTACCTGAGTCGTGCATCTGTGGGTCCATTTCCTGTGTGCTTGATAGTCTGCTGCCACGCAATCTGCTGCCCCACTGCAACACCGGGATGGACTTTGTGTTCATTCAAACTCAAAACAGTGATTTATTTCCTTTTAGAGTGAAACTATTCCTTTTAAAACAGGTACTGGCTTCTTATCCTCCCATCTTTTTAAGACACTCACATTTAGACATTTAAGAGTGACAAACATAAATAGCAGAATGAGCAAATCAATTTCTTATTACATGTGCGACAGCTTAGTGACTCACAGACACACATACACACAATGGTCAGAGCTGAAATAACAACGCTAAGCTTCCCAAAAACTCCGGATGTGGCTGTGTACACGGTGTGTGGGCTTTACTCAAATCCCTGTTTAAACTTCGACTCTCCCTGGGAATTAAAAAATTAATAAGCTTTATTACTGAGGTGGTAAATAGAATACAGGGCTTAGTATCAATATCATCGAGCTTAAGCAAGAATTCAATGAAGAAGCAACTCAGCTCAAATTCAATGTCCGAGGAAAGTAAGGAAAGTAGGTAAAAACTAAACAACAGTCATACTGAGACTATAGAGAAATATGGGTGCTACGTTTCAGTTACCTGTTTGCTTGTAAAGGCATTTTTTAAAGTTTGGGTTGATCCCTCAGTGCAAAGCATTCTCATGAACGGGTTCGTAAGATATCGTACGAAAACCTATGCACACTAATTCCTATGATATCCTATGAAAGTGCCGGGCTGGTCATGTGACGACCAAACACGTGATAGTTCATTTTAGCGGTCTTTACAGTTAAATTCAGCCGCCAAAAGGTGACTGTGAAGCGGCCGTTACAGTTAAAGGTGCACTATGAGTTCCCGAGTGACGTCACTTTTGTTGACGTTCGAAGTAGTAAATACCAAACAAAACAGAGCAAGCTCGCCCCTCCCCCCATGTTTCCGTAACTGTCATGACTAACTGACTAACTGTCACTAACCCCCTCCCCCAACCATCTTGTCGGTGATTGGCTGGAGTGGTTTGTTGTATTTTGGTGCACAGCCTGTGCCCCTAGTGTTTGTTTGACGTTTACGACCGCTGTGTTGTCTCCCAAAACTGGGCTTTTTCAAAGTGTATTCAGGGGGCAGGCAGCTAGTGGATCAAGGAGAGATGCCTACGATTTGAGACAAAAATGAAATTGCACTGAGACCACGCAGGAACTCATAGTGCAGCTTTAAGTTTAGCCGACAAAAGGTGACCGTCCTGCGGCGACGACAGTTAAAGAGCCCCTATTGTGCTTATTTGGTAATTCCTGTCTTTTAGTGCATTGTATAGGCGTTGTAGTTTTTTGTGTACGTTATAGATGTATCAAGTACAAAAAAAAACCATTTCACTCCAAAGCCAGCCCAGTTTTTCATATGTGCTGCCCATTGGTGCTGCCTGGTGGCTTGTTTGAATTTGGTCAAAAAATCACAACAAATGGGCCAACTGACCAATCACAACAGAGTGGGCCAACTGACCAATCAGAGTAGACTGGGCTTTTCAGGAAGGCAGACCAAGAGCTCAGACAGAGCATTTCAAGCGGAGGAGCTGCAGCAATGGGCAGTATGAGAAACATCATATGTTTTTTGAACATCAAAGCATGTACACCTATTCTAGTAAACCCCAAGAGTACAAATATGATGCTGAAAAGGAGTATAATAGGAAGTTTATAATAATAAGTTTATTTGATATAGCACCTTTACAGACAAAGTCACAAAGTGCTTCACATGATAACATTTTTTTAAATACAGTAAGACCCAAACAGTAAATGAGCAACCAAAAAAGAAATAAAAGAAATATATCTATATAATAAGGGCTCTATAAGTTTAGAAACCAAATAGACTAGTTTAAATTAGAAAAAAGATACACATACCTAGAGATTGGCATGGGGTACTTTCCGTAAGATCATCTCTCAGTGCAAATCAAACCAGCTATTAGGCTAACTGAAATAAAACCATGTCACTCTCTAGGTATGGTGAAGGGTATGTGATGATGGGGGGGTATGGTGAAGGGTATGTGATGATGTGGGGGTATGGTGAAGGGTATGAGATGATGTGGGGGCCAAGGGAACTTTATCAGGATGCATAGTATCCTGGATCCATGAAATAACTGGCCTTTCAAAATAAAAGTCTGCCTGCCTCTATGGGAATTTAACATAGGGGTGTACTGACTTATGCCCCCTGTATTTTAAGGAAGAACATTTATTTATTTACGATACATTATTCATTCACAAAGAAAACTGGTGTCCTTAAAGGTTGGATTTTTTCTCATTCTTTTAAATTAAGGCATTAAGATCAATTTCCAAAAGATGATTTGTTATTCCTCTTTTTAGTCAACTTCAGCATGGGTGGATTCACTTATGCTTAGCACTGTAAATGATTGTTTTATTTAGATTTATACAAGGACGTGTACAGCAGCAATGAAATGCAAAGAGTGCCTGTACATTACAGGTTTTCCCTGTTTATTTCAACTCATTTCCATGATCATATCCACCAGAACAGAAAAATACTATATACGGCTAATTGGCAGCTTTGGGGATTTAAGCCAAAAGCCTGTCATTTCCTTGGTAGGATCTTTAATAAATGTGCCCCCCTGGTATGTTAAGGAACAACACCAACTCATACATGGAAACATGTGGGTAGCTCCACTGGTTTGGAGTATGTATCATTAACAAATGGTAATTAATCCAATGTACTCAGGATTAGTGAACCTTGGGTCTCCTTAATTCACAAAGTTACAAACGATCCTAATTTGGAGTTAAATGCCTTCCTGGTGACCTCAACAACAATGAAGATGTGGAGGGTTTCACACAGCAGGCGTTGATTTAGTGATTTGGTCAAAACAAGAAAGGGTTTTTTGTTGTCTAGGTTGCATATAAATGTTTAGTTGACACTTTAACATGCAGTTAGAACCTGCCTCACACTGAAATAAAGCCATTTTAACCTGGTAAATCACCAAAACGATGCTTACTAGGAGCTTTAAAACACATTCCTGTGAGATCGTCCTGTAATCTCAGATACTTTACTGCAGGTTTTTAATGAAGTAGAAGACCGTCTTCTCCTCCCTGCTCTCAAATTAATTTACTTTGCTTTGAAATCCTCAGTTATGCTGAGTTTGCGAACTGAGACCTTTCTCAGCGCGGGCATCTGAGGAAACTAAGACATACAAATGTTACTCAGAATAAATGAATGGAGAGTGGACATGACAGGACAATACAGGCAGAAACAACAGGCTGATGAAAAACAAAGATTTGCTGGAACCCACGAGGCCTAAAATAATATCCAGGGATGAGCGAGACTTATTTTATTTCCTCCTTCCATCTTTCACCTTGTTCTCTGCTCCTGCATGGTTGGAGCTGATATCCTGGCTGGATTAGTGAGCACCATGCAAGGTTTTAATCTTCACGCAGAGTTATGAAAAGCTATTAGGGATAGTCATGTCATTTCTAAGGGTTTTGGTGTGTCCTGTTTATGTGTTTGTGCATTACATCATATCATATCCTGGTTGTAGATACCTGAATAAGGTTTGAGAAAAGCCAAATATGTAAACTGGATTACTTTGACAGAAACCGGGATACTGCGCTATGTGTAGGGTTGGGTACCGAATTCCACTTCCACTATGGAACCGGTTCCTACGCAACAGGTAGGAATCGGACCGGATTAGAACACTAATTTCAGTTCCTCATTTCAGTTCCACTTTATGTGTCGACTGAAATATTTTCCCTCTGTCGCTCCGAAACGGACGTAAAAATATCACACTTTCTCTGTAGTCTAATGTAGGCTACTTTTAAAATGCCATATTTTCCCTCTGGGCTCACCAAAATGGAAGTAAAAGCCTTTCTTTGATGTCATTTTTCAGTTTTTCAAGAATGGGTTTAGGAATCTGAATCGGTTTGGCGTCGGAATCGTAAAAATCCAAACGATACCCAACCTTAGTTATGTGACCATCTCATCCAAGTGACTGATAATTGTCTGCTATTTCTGCCGGGACATCTTCAACATGACTCCCATTTAGCAACTTGCTTTCTTAAGAGCAAGTGAACCGTGATAACAAGGGAGAAGCAAGTATTGTTCTTTCACTTCCCCACTCAGATTGATCCTGCCGGTCTGGGGATTGACGGCTTTCAGTCCTATATACAGTATATCTACATGTCTGTATATCACTTAGTTTACTGTGCGTATCAAAATGATTTGATGATTTGCATTTGCAGGATGGCTTCTTTTACTTCACATCTTTAACCCACCTTATAAAAAAGGGACTCTTTGGTGTGTGTTTTTCTGTATTTTCATACTGACTAGAAAAGATCAGTACGAAGGAGAAAAGCTGTGTCTCATATGAGGTTGGCAACTGCATTGGGAAACAATCAGCTGCTGTGTGAATGTTGCCTTTGAGATCAGGAAAGCTCACGTCTCTTTCGAGGGATCCCCTGTAATTTCACACCCTGTATGCACACAGACAAAAAGCCCAAAGGAGCCAATTTTTCTAGAATAGCCAACAATGAAAGTGGGAATTAAACTCGTAAATGTGTTTGATTGTTACTGTCCAGGGCACAGAGAGAATAGGACATTAGACCACAAGGAGCTGAAGAGACTTACAGTACACCACAGGGACTCTAAAGTTAGGGCCAGACCACACAGGGAGTGACTGATGTGGGTCTTTAACTACCAGAGGAACGGCAAAAAAGCTCTTCTCTAAAGGGCTCTTTGTTGAAGCAGGTTATGGTATGACACACCAGGATCTGGTCTGTGTTCGGGAGGTGAATCATTACTGCTGTACTCTGCAGGGAATAAGAGTACAGCGCTGCACAGTGGGAAGGTTAGCCTTTAGTGAAGAGCGTGGTTGATAAGTTTCTTTCCTCTGGTTTTTACATTTTTCTAGGTCCCCTTGGGGAAGTAAAGGCAAGGAAGCTTTATTTGTATAGCACATTTCAGCAACAGCTCAATTCAAAGTGCTTTACATAAAACATTAAAGAGCAGTTAAAAACGATTAAAAGATTAAAGGGACATGTCTGGTGCTCTGTTGGCTAATTGTGCAGCTACTATTGCCTCATTCTTTATAGGTGGTTCTGCATTTCAAGTGTCACTTGTTGCATTAACGCTTTAGTGGGTAACTTTTTTATATTAATTAACGTCCGTTTCATACAAGCCATTGCCAAATGTGTTGATACAAAGCTAATTAAGACTATCAGCTCCACAAAACTCTAACCCTAATTAACTCTTCTGAAGAGTCCATCATGTTTTTTTTAATCCTCTGTGTCCTCCTTGGCTACTAGCACCTGCGTGTTGGAGGGGTTTGGGTGGTGAGCAATCACGGAAGGCTTGTATCATGTGGACGCGCCAACAGTTATGTTGTCATTACTTAGAATTCCTCGTGGGGGAGACAAAAACTACTCACTATAGCTTTAAGTCATGTCTAAACCATGGACTGTAAAAATAGTGGACGTAGCATCAGTGATGTCATCTATTGGCTCGTGGACTACCGTTTCGAAGCCCAGAGTTTGCTAATATGGACGTCGCCATCATCGTTTTTTGAAACCGGATATGACGATGGTGCTGCGTTAAGCTAAACGCTAAAGAGGGAAAGTTTTTTCAACCCTTCTGAAGTAAGTAGAGATTTACTGCCGTCATTCATCTGCATGTACGGAAGTAAAGACATTTGGCAAACTTCCACTTAAGTTACCAGCTAATGCTATTGCTAGCTAGCTAGCTTGGTTGGCAGAATGCAGAACAAGATATTTTTAGGCATCCAAAATGTTGTAATTAACTTTGATGAATAACCACTCTCTATAATAATAACTCTCACTTTTGCAACCCCCAAAAACAAAATCCCGGCCATTTTAATGTACACAGTGCCATGGTTAGCATTGCAAAGCCTTTATCATGATTGATGATGAACATGTTGGCTTGTAGCCACGTCCCAAAAGCATCCCCTGCTTTATCATTTATTTTAAAATAAATTGCACTATAATTGACTACATGAGCATCATGCTGTATTGTAGAAGACTTGAAACTAGCGATTGAGACCATGAAATCATTGTGAAAATGTTTACTGAGGTAATTAATGAAGTGAGAAGTTGACTCATTTTCTCAAAGACTTTTATAGAAACAGACCTTTTTTTTGCAACCAGTGGAGTTGCCCCCTGCTGGAAATTAGATAGAATACAGGTAAGTTAAAATGGGTTTAGGAGCTAAAAGGTCTAAGGGACCCTGTGGTCTCAGAGTCAATCAAGCCTTTAACAGTTTCCACTTGCTCCCCAGGTTTCATCAGCCATCTATTCACGTGCACAAGATATTCAAAACCCCATTTAAAACCACATGGTTCCTTCTCCTATTCATTCATATATTCATATCTCCTGTTAAACTGATATTCACATCAAGCGGTCTGAGTGAAGCAATCTAACTGATCAAAGACTCATTCCAACCATGCCGATAACCCCTCTTAAGCATTCACAGCTAAGGTTATTGTTTTTTGTTGTTTCATCTGGTGCTAAGTAATGAGCTGATTAGCAGTTTTCCTTGCTCTCACCTACTGTGTATTATTCATGTGCGCTACCTTGAGGAAAGTCAGTACACACATATTGATGGCTGGTGAATGAAAGCCGTACATAAAAACCTTGAGGAAGAATTATTGGGCCTTTCTTCCTGCTTACGGTACCTACATGTAGCTACATCATGTAGGTACCGTGAGCAGAAAGAAAGTGACTGACTGTAGTTTATACGGCAACTGAGAACAATACTACAATAAACCCATTGGTGCTGGTTTAGTTCTCATCCCTTTTAACCCCCCTGTTATCCTCAATCAATGTTTAAAGGGGTCTTTAAGGGCTTATCATCATTTTTTTTTGCTTCATATTGAATGACTTTTCCTCATTTAATGGGGACAACTAGGTAAACATCAAATTTACATGATGATTTATTTTTAATGTCCTGTATGCATTTTGGGCTCAATTTGACCCCAGGCTGTTATAGCTGTGTAAAACACACATTTGTGTAGGTTGTTTTGGCTGATATTAAGGCCACTATCACATGCAACTTTATAATCTTTAGGGCTCTAACCTGCCATAACCATACCTGTAGTAGTGCGAGAACCCCTTATATGTCTGACACTGAGGGAGGGGAAATCTGGTTCTTGAGAGGACATTGATGAATTCACGCATACACACAACAAAGGGGAGGGTCAAACTCAACTGTACTGCAGCCTTCCAAACCATTTTTCTTGGTGCTCTGTCTCTTTATACTCTCTCCATTGAAAATTGCCTTTAAGTTTTGTCACAGCTTTTTGACAGGTGAAGTGACGTAGAGGAGTGTGTCTAACAGCGAAAACACACCGGGCATGTAGATACGTGCCTGATCCAGCGCCTGGCGTATTTTTACGCGCCCGTCACAAAGCAATCCATCTCCTCTTGGCTCACTCTCTCTCTTCGAGGACAACAGGACGACAGGATGAGTAGGGAAAACTGTGGTAATTGTAGCCTATATGTGGCTCTGTGTGTGTGTGTGTGTGTGTGTGTGTGTGTCACTCTCTCTGTCCGTCCGTCGGTCTCTCTCTCTGTGTGCCTGATTGCGTGTCTCGCTGTGAGAAGTCAAGACTGCCAAAATCACCATAAATCTAGGTTTCTTATTTTGAAATGTGTTTTATTTTTGTAAAGTATCCGGCTGCACTGTAGTCTTCCTGTATGTGATTACCTGCCTGGCTTGATACATACGTTTGTGTCTAGAGAAGGCGCTGAAATGATCGCTGCAGCACGCAGGCTGACGCGGACGCTACGCGCCCGGTATGAACTGACACATTGGATAACATGGGCGCCGTGGCAAAAATAGCTGCGCTACGCGGCTATATGCGACGCTTACGAGCACGGTGTGTTTACACTGTAAGAGTGACGAACGTTTATCATGATTATGAGGCATACTCCTCTGATGAGAATGAGACTATTGGGGTTGAACCCTGCTGTATTGTGTTTTATATCTTGGCAGCACATTTTACAGTCCACAAGCTGTAAAATTGTTGAATCTGTATTCATAATTGGTGTCTGTTAAATTGCAAACTGTCTGGCTGACTTGGCCATGATACTTTAATGTTTCTTGAGCAATCCCCCTTGTGACTGAAGGCGTCACTATCATCAAAGAACAATCTGGAGTCTCTCTGCAGCTGCAATCTGGGGAACCCCTCGACAGTTATAAAAGGCCCCTTTACTTTTTAAAGTTTGGAAGGACAGTGTCATCAGAGCAATAAAGAAAGTCTTTCAAGGGTCTCATGTCATGCATAATAAAAACAAGAACTCTGTTTCAATAATTCAACATTAAGCAGCTTCTAGCACTCATATAGCATCTCAGGGGACTGTTCGTCTATTTCTGTCAAAACTATGTCTTAGAATGACCTTTACCGTGAAATATCACGGGCCTTTACGTGACTGTGTCCAATTTCATGCATTAAGGGTCGCCCCAGTCTATATCGGTGCCAAGTTCAACATGTCTGCTGGTTGAAGTGAATTAATGGGGAAACCATGTCTGTGTGGGCTCAGTGCTGCTGGTGTTCAAGGGTCCATGACTGTGGAGGTCATTAGGAACATGTTGGAGCAGCTCGGAGGGGCTTCCCTGTGGACCACAGTCTCTTAGCTGACTCATACAACATGATTATTTTGTCTTTCTCACTTCTCTGTCTGTCTCTCTGTATTTCTGTCTCTTGGGGGGCAACAGACACAGGAGCGGAGTTCACTTCCCGGGCAAAAAAAAAAAAAAGGCCCAAAATTTACCCAGGAGTGTCTAAACTTAACTAACGTCGCCGTATGACGCTCACTTTTTGTCTCAACTCCACAGCCCCTTAAAGGACCATCATCTCGTGGTGCTCTGTACCCGACTCACAGTAACCTTTTGTCGGTTAAACGTAACTAGCAAAGGCCCCTGATTCAACCGTCCGCTCACAGTGCTCTGAAGCCATCATCACGTGACCAGCCGACGGTCGCTTAATTTTGTAGGATATCATTCAAAATGGTGCGCATACATTTCTGTACGATATCATACAAACCCGTTCATGAGTATGCATTGGGTTCAAACATCGTAAATGACTATTAACCATTGGCTTTATGACAGCCAAGACTTATTGCACTGCATTGGAAATGTGCAGATTTATCAGACGGTGAGTGGTTCAGGTCTTTTCTTGACATGTTGGTAGTCAATATCCTTGACGTTCCCCTTCCGAGATTGTTCCGGTGCCGCAGGAAATTCCACCGGATGCATGTATGTCCGTTACCTTCCGTTTTCTTTGTGTTGGAAATTTAAACCCCAGTAGTCTCTGCATGGTCAATTGAGCCAGCTAGCTAGACTATCTGTCCAATCTGAGTGTTCTCTCGCACGACTTTTTTACAGCTCTGTGCGGAGTTTAGCGCCGCCCGTGAAATTGATTTAAAGAAATGCCAATAAACCAATGCACATTTTTCTCCCATGCCGGAATTCTATGTGGACTAGCCAGACCCTCCTCCACTCTGCAGTGTGTGGATGGTCTGGCAAAGTGAGACTAACATTTTGGTAATGGAGAAGGTTGCCACAAACCTTGTTAATGAGGAGCATTCTGAGTGGTCCAAGATGGTTCAAGAGATCACGAAAATGTCACTCTTTTGTTAGATTGTACTCCCAGTTGATCATGACTGGACTTGTCTTAACTTTTTTGCCCCGCAGCAGGGGTATAACGATACATTGATCTGAAACGATATATATTGATTCAATGATCAACGATACAATAATAATTGATGCAAAGTGAAAAAAATCAATACATGTGATCATCTTAAAGATGCACCTTTATTTTGAAATTCCTTTTCTGTCACGTCAGACCTTAGCTCTCCCAATGTCCATCACCCTCAATATCTTTTTTTATCCTAATGTGTTTGTTAGTATGTCCTAATTGCCGTTGATATTCACCTTAACCTGATTAGCAAGTTAACTGTAAAGTCCAAAGAACAGCAGCACCACAACACAGGTGCGTCATATGTAATGTGGCACATATTAAAAGAGAAATGATTCTGAAATTGCTTTTTCTCTCTTTTTTGAGTGTCAGACAGCCAAACGCAGCTGCCCTTTTCTAAGGTCATCCAAACATTCAGTGGACATTTTTCTCCTTTAAAGAATCAGAAGAACGTGGTATTTCTAAAAAGGGAAAATTGGACAAAGCAGAATTTCCCAAAAACATGACCATTACTTTAACAAATTAGGCAAAAGGCAAAAGTAGGACTGGCTGTGGTTAGAACCTCCAACGGAGGTTATGTTTTCGGTTAGCTTTCTTTGTTTCTTTATCAGCAAGATTACGGACAGACTCCAGGCCTGATTTCCATGATACTTAGTGGATGGGTGTAGCATGGTCCAAGTAAGATCCCAATACATATTGTTGAAGGTGTTTTTTAGTTATTCTTGTTGGTGAGTTCATTAAAGAGCATGCAATTCTAAATGATTCTGTACCTCTACCTAACTCTGTTCCTCTCTGTACATGTCCTCCCCCTGGCAGCTGTTTGATGTCATGACCCAACATACAATTATGTGTAAGGATAGAGATGTCAGAGAACTTGTGATTCCCACAACCACACACACACACACACACACACATCTCACACACAGCAGGAGGGTGATATGACAGGATAATTGGGAAAGGGAGGAAACTCTGCAGAGATGGAAAATGAAATGGAGACAGGGTAAGAGAGACATACGAGGGGGGGAGGGGGGAGAAAGGAGAGGGAGTGCTCCAGTTCACCAGTTTTGTTTGAGTCTGAGGTCTGAGTATATACCCTGGTGATGAAGGGCGCTTTCACACCTGAAAGTCCGAACCAAGGTCCGGACCAAGGTTCATGTTTTTGCAGTTGATCCGGTAATTTTTGGTTTCACACTGCACTTATTCTAGCCTGACATGGTCATACTGCTCCATTGGGCTGTGATTATGAGGCGTGTTTCAACCGAACCAGGAAAGAAAATGCCTCTGCACTCAATTGGATAGACCTCCAACCAATCAGAACAACGCAGTAAGTGACGTATGTTGAGTTAATGTTAAACTTTTGCCAAATCCTGTAGGAAGGACAGCAAAAACATCTTTCTGATCGACAAATGCCTTGATCACAATTCTGTTCCTCTTTTAAGATGAATGCGCTGTTGATATCTTCTTTAACAGACGCGATGGCGGAATCTACACATCTCAATTCTCCAGCGGCAGTCATCTTTGTTGTAAACAAATTCAACCCAAGCTCTCTTTGGTGACGTAGTTGATTACGTTACTGTTGATCATCTGTCCATCATTGTATAAAGCCCGCCCTGACAATCTGATTGGTCCAAACAGCTCTGGTTGGAGCATAGTTGCTCCACAACGGATCATGTCCAGACCGAACTTCCCGACCTCAAATGTTGTGGGCGGGGCTAAGTTCAAAACGTGACAAAACTACGTCCTGTCGTCATCACACATGTGAGCTGCGTCTCCCAATAGTTGTAACTGATTGGTTTGTAGACGGGCACCCCCATCCTCTCGTATCCTCTCTCTGCTCTCCCCGTGCTGCCACGGCTCTTTTTGTTTTGTTGCGTTGTTGAGAAGCAAGACACGGAAACTTTCCTTGGGTTTTAAGGAGCTGCAGCATTTTTTCAGAGACAAACTGAAACCTACTGTACATTTACTACCACTTAAGTAAACTGCTGATTTATTCTCTGCTCTGGTAGCCGATGACAGCTGTCTGCTCTGTGCGCATTCACCATCACTTTCTCTAAGCACCGAGCTATTCCTTAAAGTAGCTTCCCCGGTCTTATAACATAAAAATAGTCTGCCAGAGCTTCCTGTATTTGGTCCGAAAATCCGAACCATCCAAAAAATGCTTTCACACTAGAAACAAACCAGACTATGGATCAGCTTGATCTGGACAGAGACCACCTATTTTTGGTCGAACCAAATTTGGGCTGTTTGGTCCGGACAGTGGTACGGGGGAGGTTTACACACCTGTAATTTTGGTTCGGATCAAACTGAAAAGTCCGAAAGTCCGGACCAAACGAGGTAGGTGTGAAAGCCCCCTAAGACTATGATTACAGTCTCCAGGTGAACTATAGCTTTGCACTAAATCCTGTTTAATTGGATTATAAAATAATACGCAGATCACTTACAGCACACCACACTGCTATGTTTTTAGAATTAATTCTCCCACTTGTAAGATAAGATAAGATGAACCTTTATTATCCCCATAGGGAGACTCAGGTGATTTAGCAGCAACAGCAGTGAGAGTAAAACACAGGAGAAGTACAGGTAAGAGTCAAGAACCCACCGAGATCAATAAGAATAAAACTAAAAACAAGAAGAGCAATAGAGATAAGACAAATAAAGAGCTGCTGGCCTGAGATATCTGCACCGGATCACTGAAATGAGTGAACATATATACAGTCTATCAATGAATATAAATATACAGTGAATATATGAATGACTTATTTTGATTACCATTGTTATTTTATTCATTTTTGCCTGTTCATTTTTACTGTTATTCAGTCTTATTTTTAAAAGAAATTCTCTTGTGAAGCAATTTCTGACCTTGTCTGTAAAAGGCGCTATGTGTGCATACAGTCTTTATTATATTAATGATTATACAGTATGTGCATGCAGAGCCATTGCGGCCGGAGTGGGGGGGAGGGGTTTTGGCCCTGTTGCCCTGTGGCCCTGCTCATTGACATAGCTACACCGCGCTGTTTTTCAGACAGCTATATAGTCTTATGTGTGTGTGTGTGTGTGTTTGGACAGACACATGCTCTTGTGTGCCTTGCTGCGTGTGCATGTGTTAAATGTGGACGTACGTCTTTGTCCATGTTGCTTAAATACGTGCTAAAATAGATAGGATGCTAGGCGTTGCCACAGAGATAGTTGTATTTGTACAGTTGTTGGCATTAAGCGAGATAACGGACTATTTAGCTGTCAGAATAATAGGCCATATGATTTACAGTATGGCAGCTCAGCTGCATGTCACTTTATATTCTTTTTAAAGCTTTATATAGCGTCTGACTCACCACGCTGGTTGAAGTGAAAGTCACTTATTTTGACCGTCTCTTTTTTCTTCGCTCGCACTCTCGCAGGGCGCGCTGACGTAATCATGGTAACGGCGTAACATCATAAATGATTTTTTTGTTTTTTTTCCTTGAATTTATTTGGTTCTTCCTCAAGAGTGTAACTTTGAGTTCAACATTGGTGGGGGTTGAGATCGTGTATTAAAAAAAGCGACAAAAACGTTTAGGAAAAGACTCAAAGAAGGCGACAAAAATGTCCAAGAATGGTCAAAAAAAATTGAAAACGACGTCAAAAACGTTGAAAAAAACGGGAAACTTTTCGGGGAAAAAGCGACAAAACCATTGAATACGCGACACAAACCTTAAAAAGGAACAAAAAATAAAAAAAAAAAAAAAAGGCCAAAATTGGGCTTAGGCCATGAGATGGGCTGAAATCATCAAACAGTAAGTAACAGTACTTCATGTGTACATATAAACAAATTGGTAACACTTTACTTGAAGGTATCTACATAAGAGTGACATGAGTGTGTAGGGTAAATCCAGACAGCTAGCTAGACTATCTGTCCAATCTGAGTTTTCTGTTGCACGACTAAAACAACTTTTGAACGTACACACGTTCCACCAAAACAAGTTCCTTCCCGAGACTATTTTCCGTCCGGGGCTTAGCACCGTCCAAGACGATTGTGATTGGTTTAAAGAAATGCCAATAAACCAGAGCACGTTTGGTAACATTTTACTTGAAGGTAGCTACATAAGAGTGACATGACACTGTCATAAACACATGACACTGTCATGACACAGTCATGACGCATGAACCCTAACCCTAACCCCAACTCTAACTTGTCATGTCGTTATGTCATAAACGTTTATGACTTGTTTATAATGTTTATGACACGTTCATGACAGTGTCATGTCACTCTTATGTAGCTACTTTCAAGTGACGTGAAACCGAAAAATCTAATCTTAAATGAAGCGTCCTGTAACTTTAATCTGATTATGTACATTGCAAAGTGGTCGTAAAGTAGAATCAGTTCCTATAATGTGGTAAAATATACAGCTTTAGTTCTTAAAATCTGCTTTGTTGGCATTAATCCAGTAGAGCCAACTTTGCCAAATGATTTCAGCACATTATTATATTTTCATCAGAAGTGCATCGTGAGATATAGAGGGGAGTTCGGGGGACATGATTTAAATAAAAAAGATCAACTGCAGGGCTCAGAGACTCTGATACTGATTTTATCTACAGAGATGATGAAAAAGTTTTGGATTAAATGAAATTAACAGAAACTCTTTACCGTCAGTCATTTCTCAACTTCTTTTCCTTCCTCGGCAACACTCTCTCATGACTCCTCTCCTCCTTTCTCTTTTTTTAATGTCCTCTTTTCTTCCTCTTCCCTTCCTCTCCTCTCTTTGACAACAGCCATCCACCTCTCTTTGACTCTCCTTTCTCCACGATTCTCTACTTTCTATCCCTGCCCCTCTCTCCTCTCGCCTGCTCTTTTTTCTCCCATCTCCCTCCCTCTCTCATCTTCTTACGTCACCTTCGCTCTCCTCCTGTCTTTTTTTACATTTCAATTCCCAAAAGTCCCTCTTTGACTCTTCTGCCTCCATTTCCTCGTCTCTCGTACTTTTTTCATCACCCTGCTCTCCTGCAGTCTTTTTTTATTTACACCACTCTCTCATGTCATCTTCCAAGTCAAATTCGATCAGCCCTCCTTCTTTCTCCCTTCCTTTTTCTCTCTTTCACCCACAGTCCTAGGCCCTTACTCATTACCTATTTCTCCCTCCTTTTCTTGCTCTCTCCCTCGCCCTCTCTCTCTTTCTCTCTCTACCTCTCTTTTTCTCTCTCCCTCTCTCTTTCTCTCTCTCTCTCTCTCTCCCTGAGGTTTACTGTTGCAGTGATAACTAGTGTCTGTGCTGCGTTACAGTGTCTGGGTGCTGTTGATAGCTTATCTTAGGAAGGCTTACATCCCCGGAAAGCACAGACCCCGACCTCACTGTACACACACACACACACACACACACACACACACACACACACACATATGCGCACTCATGCTCGCACGTACACACGCACCACGCACACACACACACACACACACACACACACATGCGCACGCATGCTCGGACGTACACATGCACGCGCACACACACACACACACACACATACACATACACATGCGCACGCATGCTCGCACGTACACACGCACACACACACACACACGCACACGCATGCACACACACACACGCAACCCTCAAACAACACAGGACTTTCACCTTGGAGACCGGGGTTCGTGTCCTGCGTGTTAAGTTTCCTTAACCCAACTGTCCCGTTTTTGTCCCGCGTGTCACAGAAACATTCCGTTTATAAGCCCACCCACGATCTTTTCCTAAACCTAATTGCGTCAAAAGTCACGCCAATAGTCCTGACCCAGCGCATTTAGATAAAGCGTGTTCAGATCAAGCGCGCTAAAGGAGACTTTTAGTGTCAATAACAACGCCAAAGGCACCTGACCAAGAGTCTTTATTTAAGGCGATGGGATGGAGAGAGTGTAGCTACAGCACCGAACTTTATCATCGATGCTCATCATTAAATGCATTTTGTGTATCTTATCTGTGTACCTTAAACAAGAAGAGAAAGATACACCAAGAAACACCATTTTGACACAGATATCATTTATTTTATTTATTTATTTCACAGGGACAATGCACAGCTCCTTAGCAGTACCGAAGTTAGCTATACGCTTATTTTCATCTGTAGTCCCTGAGCAGGAAACAGAAGCCCTTTCCCAATTCCAGTTTGTGCATCCCCGATTCCTCTCCCCGATTTCTCACCTCGATTCCTCTCCTCCCGCCCACAGGAGATTTGAGTCGAGGAACAGCCTCGGGGAGAAAGGAGTCAAGGCAACAGGCATTTAACAAACACGAGACATCTCTGACTCTGAGCCGTCATTAATAGCGACAGCGATTACATCTGACGTGCAGCACCACTGCATCAGCTGTCCATTGTTTTGTCATACGTTGCATTTCATGATCTCTGTGAGAGGAGCAGAACCGTGTTCATGCCAACTTCTATATGTTTGCTTTGATTTCAATTCACAACGTGGCAAAAATGTGATAAGAATGTACGGGGATCGTACATTTTTATTTGTTGTATTTATCACACACACACACACAGACACACACACACACATAGGCCTATATATTTATACTAGCCTATAGCCTACATACACAGTATATGGCTATAGCCTTTATAGGCTATGTTTGTGTAAAACACCACAAATGTTTGTATGAAAAGAACAAAAAATATAAAGGCGTAGATCGGCTCTTTATCCAAATCCGCCTGTAAGCTTAACATCTTCCACTTTCCACCCAACTGAATGAATTATTTTCCCCGATTTGGAGACCCGCATGGACGTTTAACTGGCTGCTTTGCTTTTTAAGTGATGTATTGTATGTATTGTGTAAGTGTAAGTGTTTTCTATAACAATTTACTTTAATGATTAGAGATGCTGCTTGTAAACGTTCCCATGGCACAGGAATGCCACTGCAGCTGATATCATCGGCTATTTAAGCAGCAAAACTAACTGTAGTTATATAGAGTGAACAGAACTAGACCGTAAGCTTCTGAAATAATCCTAATGAAGCAGCTGTTTGATATGCTCTGATATGTTCACCTTTTAGAGAACATTAATATTTTCCTTTTTGATTGAGTATTATTACACCCACACGCTATTTATCAGAATGTTAATTTATATGATCTGACAGGCCAGATCCGTAACGTTAGACTCACCACGGAGCCGCAGATATTATCGCTTTCTCTCTCCCGTTTTCGCTCTCTCTCCTCCTCTCGATTTGGCACGCATCTTTGTTTACATGCCATGGGTGGAGAGGATACATCAGTGTATCCTCAATTACAATTCCTCCGAGGGGCATCCTCGCTTCTCGCTCCTCGATGTGCATTTTAGGAATTGGGATGTCCTTCAACAATGGCGCGCTGAGAACGATTTCCGGGTCACAAGCCGGAAGATCGAGGAGTCGAGGAGGTACAAATTTGGGTATTGGGAAAGCCATCTCTGTCAAAAGGGAAAAAAAGGGAGTTGGGGTGTGGGAGTAGCTCAGTCCATAGGGAGCTGGGTTGAGAACCAGAGGATCACTAGTTCAAGTCCCCCCTGGAGTAAGTAATAAACTCTTTTATGTTAAATAAATGATTTAAGAGTCATCCTGTGGAGCTTCAATTTTTTAATAGTGAAAATACTTTTTTTGCTGGTGAAACAGGACCTCACACTACCGTTTGACATAGGCTCAAAGGTCTGACCCAAGATTTCCAACAATCCCCCCAAGAGCAAGCATTCAGTGCGACAGTGGCGAGGAAAAACTTCCTTTTAGGCAGAAACCTCGGACAGACCCAGGCTCTTGGTGGGCGTCTGCCGCTGCCAATTGGAACACAGAGACACTGATACAGATATAGGAAAATAGGATTCATAGTAATTATAGCAGTTGTAGCCAGGGCTTAACTGTTTTGATCACCAGCCAACATGGCTAGTAGATTTTTCTAGTTTTAAAAGTCAGATTTTGTTTTTTTGGTTTCTTTGGCTCCGTTTACGTTTCAGTGTAGCTCGTAATTTGGTTGTCTGACATGTCACGACTTAGTGTCAGTGTTTCCCCCAGTGTATTGTAAGCCTGGTGGCCCACCGGGCCTTAAGTTGCCCTCCACAAGGCC
The DNA here is from genome assembly GCF_031162955.1 of Sander vitreus. Classification (NCBI taxonomy): domain Eukaryota; kingdom Metazoa; phylum Chordata; class Actinopteri; order Perciformes; family Percidae; genus Sander; species Sander vitreus. The sequence goes on along the minus strand of NC_135857.1, from coordinate 33,306,018 downwards.
TAAGCCTCTGGTAATTATTTGTTTATGTATTTTTAACTACAGTTACAGTGGGGCAGCTCAGTTGGAAACTTAGCACTGACTTAAAGCTTTAGTGCGTAACTTTTTGATATTAATGAAAGTCTGTTTCATTGAAGCCATTGCCAAATTAGTTGCTACAAAGATAATTAAGACTATCAGCTCCACACAACTCTCTCTGTATTTCTCAGTATGGCTATGTTCAGAAGATTGTGTCGTCCGGGCGACTATCGCATGCAGAAAATCCTCCATGTCCTCCTTGACTACTAGCAACTGTGTGGAGGGGGGGGGGGTTCACAATCACAGACAGCTTGTATCATGTGGCTGCGTCGACAGTTTTGTTGTCAATACTTAGAATTCCTCATGGGGGAGACAGAAACTACTCACTATATCTTTAATGTAGGGCCCTATGTCTTATAGCTTTTTAAAACTCTTCATTTCACAACTCCAATGATTATGTCATCACATAAGGCACCTGCGCTCTGTGCGCCCGTGGGCTTGCTGGTCTTACAGGGAGCTGGGTTCAGGTGCTTTCTTGGCATATTGCTATCTTGAGGCAGCGGGAAGTGATCGCGCCATTAACCAAAAAAAACCTGGTCTAAAGTCAATAACGCAGCATTTCATTGTTATTTTAACGCCTGCTAAACCTCGTGGCGTTTTGGTGGCATAGTGCTCGTGCCATATATGATATTTCATTTCACGCATGAGCAGATCAGTTTCTTCTCCTGAAAATCTCTCCTTCCTGCTTAGCAAATCTGCCGTCATAATAGCAGTGCGCCAAGGTACAAACGCGCCTGAATGGGAGATGACAATTGATTGGTTTATTGCATGTTAAGCACAAAACACACCTACGAATTAATTAAGACAACTAAGTACAACCCTTTTGAACTATGTACCTGGCATATGGACCATTTTTTCCACCGTCAAACTAGCAAAAGTGGATTCGTACATGCCCTAAACGCACCTGCGCCAGGCGCTTCAGGCTGTGCGCTTATATCGTTGAAATAGGGCCCTACGTTTCCAAGGCAAAGACACACAGAACTGCCCTAATGTCTTGGCAGAAAACAGACCAATCTGGAAACACTGACTTGTCGCATCATTTCTGCAGCCGGCCGATTCAAACAGATGCTTTGCTTCATTCATCACCAGACAAAATTGGCTAGTAACTTTGAAATGTTACCCGCATTTGGAAGGTTCACAGCTGTCAATTTAAAGCCCTGGTTATGTTTAAAGGTGGTCTCTGGTTTCGGATGTGAATTTCCTTCTTGATCTTTCTCTGACCGTCCACTGCCTCCTGGGCGACGACCTCTGACCTCTTCCCAGTGGATGCTGTGAGTGGTTTTGGGGTCTGGTGTTGACAGACGTGTGATGTCTGTTTCTGGTCCTCTCTGCAGGGTTCTGTCCTCATCGTGTTCCAAGAGAGAACTTTGTTGAATGCTTTGTGGTAACCTGACCATGCAGTTTTTAGCGAAATTTTTGTTGTGCCATCAGGTCGGCGCTATTATGGTTCTGCACAGAAAACTAATTGGTATGCGAATCAAACACAAATCGTTGATCTATGCTCTTGTTGTCACTGGCATGTTGATGTAGATGCTGATTGTTGTCGTTACTCTTGTACTAATTAATGACATAGATGGGATAGACTGTAAAAATGAATTGCCCCTTGGGGATTAATAACTTTTTCTGTATTTGTATCTCTAATGTGGACTCCTTGTGACTACATGTTCTTGCAATCCAGCTATACTCTTAAGAAATAAATCCGTAAAATAGGACTTTGCCTCATAATTAAAAACAGAAGTTATGTGTGTACCTACAGTTAAAATACAAACAATTTGGAAAAAAAAAAACTTGGGAATGTCGGGGGAAAAAAGCAACAAAAACCTCGTAAATAGCATCAAAGAGGTCAAGAGAAGTGTCAAAAATGTTGGGGAAAAAAATGACAACGTGGAATTTAATCTCCCAAAACTAGCCTCCGTAGCGGACAAAAGTTATCGGATTGTAAATCACTGTAAATCACGTTCTATGTACAATTTCTGTTAAAATATAAAGTCATACAACGCAGATATTTCTTAGAGTGTAGACTCCCTTCAGTGGTCCCTGTTATCATGGAGTTAGCAGTGTTCGCCTTGGTCTTACAACATGAATCCATGCACGTCTCGTGATCAAACATACTTCAGTTTACTGAGAAAGTAACTGATAACTGGTGGCGTGCTTTCAATTACAACTTCCATAGCTTTAACCTAAAATATTTTTTTTTTTAAAAGATTGATGTAGAAAAATTGAAACTTTCACCCAAATCTCAGTCTCTGTTTTATTACCATCACATTGGCTCCATGCAACAGCTATGCAATAGACAACAAATTCAGGCAACTTCCATTTTTCAAAAAGAGTATTTTCACAGCTGCTGTTAGAGGACATTTTTCTTCAACAATGCAGATGATGTTTTCTTGTGATTGTTGTTCTTTTACATTTGTGCCACAGAGAATTATTTCCTTGCTTTCTTTATCCAATAAAAAAAAAACACAATTACAGGCTGTCAGTCACTTTTTTCCATGACTGGTCAATGCTTTATTGACCCAGAAGAACATGTTATGAAAAAGTAATAAAAAACTGACTGACATCACGCTGACTACATCCTCCAATATAAGCTTTAGCTGCAGTAAACAGACAGCAGACATCTTTCACAGCTTTCATAAAACTTCAGATTAGATTGACTGAGGAAGATTGTTGCAGGAACAATTGCATTGTCACCAAAACAAATAACCGAATGCAACAAAAGGAAAGTGTGAAGTGAATAGGATTGGAGGAAATGGAGGGGAAATATGATTTTAAACCTGTGAATTCTGTTGATGTTCTAGTATATCAGATATATAAAAAAAAAAACAGATACATAGCCAATTACAGGTGCTGGTCATATAATTAAAATATCATGAAAAAATTGATTTATTTCAGTAATTCCATTCAAAAAGTGAAATTTGTATATTATATTCATTCATCACACAGAGTATTTTTTTTTTATTTCTTTTAATTGTGATGATTATAAATGACAACTAATGAAAATCCCAAATTCAGTATCTCCAAAAATTTGAATATTAATTAAGACCAATACAAAAAAGGATTTTTAGAAATGTTGGCCAACTGAAAAGTATGAACATGAAAAGTATGAGCATATACAGCACTCAGTACTTAGTTGGGGCTCCTTTTGCCTGAATTACTGCAGCAATGCAGCGTGGCATGGAGTCGATCAGTCTGTGGCACTGCTCAGGTGTTATGAGAGCCCAGCTTGCTCTGATAGTGGCCTTCAGCTCTTCTGCATTGTTGGGTCTGGCGCATCACATCATCCTCTTCACAATACCCCATAGATTTTCTATAGGGTTAAGGTCAGGCAAGTTTGCTGGCCAGTTAAGAACAGGGATACCATGGTCCTTAAACCAGGTACTGGTAGCTTTGGCACTGTGTGCAGGTGCCAAGTCCTGTTGGAAAATGAAATCTGCATCTCCATAAAGTTGGTCAGCAGCAGGAAGCATGAAGTGCTCTAAAACTTCCTGGTAGACGGCTGCGTTGACCCTGGACCTCAGAAAACACAGTGGACCAACACCAGCAGATGACATGGCACCCCAAACCATCACTGACTGTGGAAACTTTACACTGGACTTCAAGCAACGTGGATTCTGTGCCTCTCCTCTCTTCCTCCAGACTCTGGGTCCTTGATTTCCAAAGGAAATGCAAAATTTACTTTCATCAGAGAACATAACTTTGGACGACTCAGCACCAGTCCAGTCCTTTTTGTCTTTAGCCCAGGAGAGACGCTTCTGATGCCGTGTCTTGTTCAAGAGTAGCTCGACACAAGGAATGCGACAGCTGAAACCCATGTCTTGCATACGTCTGTGCGTGGTGGTTCTTGAAGCACTGACTCCAGCTGCAGTCCACTCTTTGTGAATCCCCCCCACATTTTTGAATGGGTTTTGTTTCACAATCCTCTCCAGGGTGCGGTTATCCCTATTGCTTGTACACTTTTTTCTACCACATCTTTTCCTTCCCTTCACCTCTCTATTAATGTGCTTGGACACAGAGCTCTGTGAACAGCCAGCCTCTTTAGCAATGACCTTTTGTGTCTTACCCTCCTTGTGCAATGTGTCAATGGTCGTCTTTTGGACAGCTGTCAAGTCAGCAGTCTTCCCCATGATTGTGTAGCCTACAGAACTAGACTGAGAGACCATTTAAAGGCCTTTGCTGGTGTTTTGAGTTAATTAGCTGATTAGAGTGTGGCACCAGGTGTCTTCAATATTGAACCTTGTCACAATATTCAAATTTTCTGAGATACTGAATTTGGGGTTTTCATCAGTTGTCAGTTATAATCATCAAAATTAAAAGAAATAAACACTTGAAATATATCAGTCTGTGTGGAATGAATGTATACATTATACAAGTTTCACTTTTTGAATGGAATTACTGAAATAAATCAACTTTTTCATGATATTCTAATTATACAGTCAGGTCCATAAATATTGGGACATCGACACAATTCTAATCTTTTTGGCTCTATACACCACCACAATGGAGTTGAAATGAAACGAACAAAATGTGCTTTAACTGCAGACTTTCAGCTTTAATTTAAGGGTATTTACATCCAAATCAGGTGAACGGTGTAGGAATTACAACAGTTTGTATATGTGCCTCCCACTTTCTAAGGGACCAAAAGTAATGGGACAATTGGCTGCTCAGCTGTTCCATGGCCAGGTGTGTGTTATTCCCTCATTATCCCATTTACAAGGAGCAGATAAAAGGTCCAGAGTTCATTTCAAGTGTGCTATTTGCATTTGGAATCTGTTGCTGTCAACTCTCAATATGAGATCCAAAGAGCTGTCACTATCAGTGAAGCAAGCCATCATTAGGCTGAAAAAATCTAAACAAACCCATCAGAGAGATAGCAAAAACATTAGGTGTGGCCAAATCAACTGTTTGGAACATTCTTAAAAAGAAAGAACGCACCGGTGAGCTCAGCAACACCAAAAGACCCGGAAGACCACGGAAAACAACTGTGGTGGATGACCGAAGAATACTTTCCTGGTGAAGAAAACACCCTTCACAACAGTTGGCCAGATCAAGAACACTCTCCAGGAGGTAGGTGTATGTGTGTCAAAGTCAACAATCAAGAGAAGACTTCACCAGAGTGAATACAGAGGGTTCACTACAAGATGTAAACCATTGGTGAGCCTCAAAAACAGGAAGGCCAGATTAGAGTTTGCCAAACAACATCTAAAAAAAGCCTTCACATTTCTGGAACAACATCCTATGGACAGATGAGACAAAGATCAACTTGTACCAGAGTGATGGGAAGAGAAGAGTATGGAGAAGGAAAGGAACTGCTCATGATCCAAAGCATACCACCTCCTCAGTGAAGTATGGTGGTGGTAGTGTCATGGCATGGGCATGTATGGCTGCCAATGGAACTGGTTCTCTTGTATTTATTGATGATGTGACTGCTGACAAAAGCAGCAGGATGAATTCTGAAGTGTTTCGGGCAATATTATCTGCTCATATTCAGCCAAATGCTTCAGAACTCATTGACGGCGCTTCACAGTGCAGATGGACAATGACCCGAAGCATACTGCGAAAGCAACCAAAGAGTTTTTTTAAGGGAAAGAAGTGGAATGTTATGCAATGGCCAAGTCAATCACCTGACCTGAATCCGATTGAGCATGCATTTCACTTGCTGAAGACAAAACTGAAGGGAAAAATGCCCCCAAGAACAAGCAGGAACTGAAGACAGTTGCAGTAGAGGCCTGGCAGAGCATCACCAGGGATGAAACCCAGCATCTGGTGATGTCTATGCGTCCAGACTTCAGGCTGTAATTGATTGCAAGGGATTTGCAACCAAGTATTAAAAAGTGAAAGTTTGATTTATGATTGTTAATCTGTCCCATTACTTTTGGTCCCTTAAAAAGTGGGAGGCACATATACAAACTGTTGTAATTCCTACACCGTTCACCTGATTTGGATGTAAATACCCTCAAATTAAAGCTGAAAGTCTGCAGTTAAAGCACATCTTGTTCATTTCATTTCAACTCCATTGTGGTGGTGTATAGCGCCAAAAAGATTAGAATTGTGTCGATGTCCCAATATTTATGGACCTGACTGTATGACCAGCACCTGTACTCAAATAAATGTACTTTAAAACTATAATGTGTAGTTTCTGTCTCCCTCATGAGGAATTCTAAGTAATGACTACAAAACTGTTCGCCGTGTCCACATGATACAAGCCTTACGTGATCGCGCCCCTCCTCCACACAGTTGCTAGTAGCCAAGGAGGACACGGAGGATTAAAAAAACATGATGGACTCTTCAGAAGAGGTCATTATCTTCACTTTGCGCACGAAAGTTACCGGACGCCACAATCTTCTGAACATAGCCATACTGAGAAATACAGAGAGAGTTGTGTGGAGCTGATAGTCTTAATTATCTTTGTAGCAACTCATTTGGCAATGGCTTGAATGTAACGGATGTTCATTAATATCAAAAAGTTACGCGCTAAAGCTTTAATGAGTTAGATTAATTTGTGCAAATGGTTGAGGTTACTACCAGGGTTAGTGTGTGTTTACTACTAAATATGCAATCTTGCTTTTTTTTCTTGTTTTGAAACTATAATTGCAATTATGTTATGCTGCTATCAAACAGTGATTATTGGAAATATGTCCTAACTGCCCAGAGAAATCAACATACTTTGGTGTGTGTGTGTGTGTGTGTGTGTGTGTGTGTGTTTGTGTGTGTTCTTGTTTAACTATATTCGTGGGGTCCAAAAACCGGGAATACAGTATATGTCCGGACAGCTTTGTGGGGCCAAAATGCTGGACCCCACAACTTTAAAGGACTGTTTGAGGGTTAAAACCTGGCTTTAGGATTAGGGTTAGAATTAGGTTATGGTTAGGGTGAGGGTAAGGGTTAAGGTTAGGCATTTAGTGGTGATGGTTAAGTTTAGGGTAACCTGCTAGAGAATGCATTATGTCAGTGACGGGTCCCCACAAAGATAGTGAAACGCATTAATGCGTGTGTGTGTGTGTGTGTGTGTGTGTGTGTGTGTGTGTGTGTGTGTGTGTGTGTGTTGCATTATACATCAGAGGCACCACTGTAGCCAGACTGAAGAATAAATAAAATAATATTAAAGAAGACAGCAGAGTAGCACTGCAGAGGGATGAAGGTAGAAAGCAGAGATGGAAAAATAGAGAGGACAGGTGAGTGATGGAACTGGCTACAATTTCACTCTTTCACTCTATTTTAAGTAAGTAAGTAAGTTTGCACTTTGCAAAGTCATCCAGTGGGCCTTATTGGACCCTTTGGCGGGCCGTATGTTTGACACACTTGACTTTAGGGGACTGGTGTTTGAACCCAAACCCCAATCTTTTTTTCTAATCTTAACTAGTCGTTTTGGTTTCTAAACCTAACCCCGCATGGCGCTCACCATTTGTCGCCTAAACTTAACTGCAACAAGCGCTGAAAGGACCGTAACCTCATGGTGCACAGTCACCTTTTCTCGACTAAATTTAACTCTAAACACCGTCGGTCGCCGTAATTTCGTAGGATATCGTACGAATTGTGCGTAAATTTTCGCAAGATATACCAACCTTTTCATGAGAATGCGTCGACACTGTAAAGCATACACATGTGTGTGTGTGTGTGTGTGTGTGTTTATCAAACCTGCGAAACTCAGTACATTAAGATGAAAGGCATGTAGTGTTCAGGGCTAACACCTAGCTCAACTTCTGGCATGTGGGGTCCAAAAACCGGGAATACAGTATATGTCCGGACAGCTTTGTGGGGCCAAAATGCTGGACCCCACAACTTAAAGGACTGTTTGAGGTTAAAACCTGGCTTTAGGATTAGGGTTAGAATTAGGTTATGGTTAGGGTGAGGGTAAGGGTTAAGGTTAGGCATTTAGTTGTGGTGGTTAAGTTTAGGGTAACCTGCTAGAGAATGCATTATGTCAGTGACGGGTCCCCACAAAGATAGTGAAATGCATTAATGCGTGTGTGTGTGTGTGTGTGTGTGTGTGTGTGTGTGTGTGTGTGTGTGTGTGTGTGTGTTGCATTATACATCAGAGGCACCACTGTAGCCAGACTGAAGAATAAATAAAATAATATTAAAGAAGACAGCAGAGTAGCACTGCAGAGGGATGAAGGTAGAAAGCAGAGATGGAAAAATAGAGAGGACAGGTGAGTGATGGAACTGGCTACAATTTCACTCTTTCACTCTATTTTAAGTAAGTAAGTAAGTTTGCACTTTGCAAAGTCATCCAGTGGGCCTTATTGGACCCTTTGGCGGGCCGTATGTTTGACACACTTGACTTTAGGGGACTGGTGTTTGAACCCAAACCCCAATCTTTTTTTCTAATCTTAACTAGTCGTTTTGGTTTCTAAACCTAACCCCGCATGGCGCTCACCATTTGTCGCCTAAACTTAACTGCAACAAGCGCTGAAAGGACCGTAACCTCATGGTGCACAGTCACCTTTTCTCGACTAAATTTAACTCTAAACACCGTCGGTCGCCGTAATTTCGTAGGATATCGTACGAATTGTGCGTAAATTTTCGCAAGATATACCAACCTTTTCATGAGAATGCGTCGACACTGTAAAGCATACACATGTGTGTGTGTGTGTGTGTGTGTGTGTTTATCAAACCTGCGAAACTCAGTACATTAAGATGAAAGGCATGTAGTGTTCAGGGCTAACACCTAGCTCAACTTCTGGCATGTCAGATATTATGTGTGTGTGTGTGTGTGTGTGTGTGTGTGTGTGTGTGTGTGTGTGTGTCTGTGTGGGTGGGCAAGTGAGAAAGTGTGTGCTGTTTGTGTTTGTCAGCCTCTAAAGAATGTCAGGTCGACACTTGGCTGTCAGTCATTAATGTGGTGACACTCTCAATCACACCTCCTGTATTTAATCCCACAGGAAGCTAAGTCGTGACAGACTGATGTTTTGACTGTTCCACACTGGAGGAAAGTTGAGATTCAGTCTTCAGTTTTTCAAACACTGAATTCCTGTCAACTTCAGCTGTGCTTTGAGCTTAATGTTAACACTGAATCTGGCCACAATGAGTATGTTTACATGCACAATAACATTCCATTATTATTCCAATTATGACAATCACCATTCATGTAAACACCATATTCCGTTTGGATAGTCCAAATAAGGCCTCTTTCCAAATTTAGCATTTTCCGATTAAAACGTGTGATATGCCGGTGTTATTCAGGTTTTAGAAGCATTCTTTGAACATGTACACAGCGCATTCAGAATCTGCGTCTCAATCAGGGTTTTTACTGCAGTTTGTGACAGTTTACAGCCTCTTGCCTGTTTACGGCTTACGGTCAGCTCTGTGGGTTGCTATGGTTGTTGGAAACAAACCAACCAGCCAACAGTCTGCAGGGCTGGCTGCAGTAGAGATGCATGGCCAAACGAAAAGAAGGAGAAACACAGCTACTTTTAAACAGTATCAAAGACTTGGATTTTAACAGGTTTTTGGATATGCACACACATCGATACACCGACCTTTTCAAGAAGGTGGATGATCCAACGGTCCAACAAGTCCTCCACCACGGAAAAAATAAAATCTTATTTTTTGCACGACTGCATGTAAATGGGAATATTATTGGAATGTATTCTTTTATTAGCCATGTAAACTGCTTAGTTGGAATAATATATTTTTCAGAATAAGGGCAAAAACCTGAATAGTATGTGCTTGTTAGTCTATATCAACGATGTTCCACTTCCGGGATTGCTCCAGTGCTGGCAGAAATTCCACCAGATGTCACTGTTTCGGCCAGATGTCCATCCCCTTCCTCTTTCTTAGTGTTGGCGTTCTAAACTCCTGTGGATTTATAAGGACTATGGTTAACTGCTCCTCAGATCTCTGCAGGGTAAATCCAGACAGCTAGCTAGACTATCCGTCCAATCAGAGTTTTCTGTTGCACGACTAAAACAACTTTTGAACGTACACGTTCCACCAAAACAAGTTCCTTCCCGAGACTATTTTGCAGCGGCACCTTGGCGCCGTCCGGGGCTTAGCACCGCCCAAGACGATTGTGATTGGTTTAAAGAAATGCCAATAAACCAGAGCATGTTTGGTAACACTTTACTTGAAGGTATCTACATAAGAGTGACATGACACTGTCATAAACACGTGACACTGCCATGACACAGTCATGACGCATGAACCCTAACCCTAACCGTAACCCTAACCATAACTTGTCATGACAAAAACTGAATGACGCTTACTAAAAGAAGCGTTATTATGTCATGAACATTTATGACTTGTTTATAATATTTATGACACGTTCATGACAGTGTCATGCTACTCTTATGTAGATACCTTCAAGTAAAGTGTAACTGCACATTTTTTTCCCATCCCAGAATGCTGTGGACTAGCCAGACCCTCCTTCACAGCGCTGTGGAGGAAGGTCCGGCTATGTGAGACTATGTGCATGTTAACGTAGTCATTGCCATCTGCTCCGTGGTTGTATTGTGACAGCTTGTTACTCGACTCCATGATGGTGTCAAGTCATTCTTGTAAATACTGTATTGAATAAAACAGCCACAGTGCATCCACCAACATGGATGCTCTATTTAAAAAAGGTGTTGTTTATGAGCGTCACCTCTGCCCCTGGATTGATCTGCTCACTGTGTGGTCTGCTTCTATCTGCTCTCTGTCTCTGAAAACCACAAGCAGAAAATGGCAGATGGATGACTGAAATCTTTGATTTTCTGACAATGGTCTAAACTGAGAGAAACCACACAGACTCTGGTTTGCACCTGTCAAAGTTAATGGTCTATAATGGCTTCAGCCCACAAACCACAAGTGAAGTCTACAGTGCTTTTAACAGACGTTGCAATATTGGAAATGTTGGGTTAATTATGACCTGTTTCTGTTTCGAATAACGCTGTATGATTCTGTAAATGTCAGGTTTTAGAGCACTGTAAGGATCATTTATAGAAACCAGGTGGTGACTTCATGACCAGAACTGAAGCTGTTCTGGGTCAAACTTAAACTTCTGCAGCAGCTACATGATTTTATGTTTGGTTGTTGTGGAAAAACTTGTTTTACTCCGGTTCATAGTTAATCATGTCCTATGAAGTGACAGCCCTATTTTTAACAACACTACAAATTACTGCTTTCGCATAATCGTTGATGTGTAGCCACGCCTGTGAGGTTAAAGGATAATTCCATTTTATCATGACTTCAGTCTAATTTTTATTACACTCTGCAATCTTCTAATCAGTTACGAAGAAATTGCACTCATCAGATCTTTGATTCCGAGAACTAGAATTATTAATTCATTTGTACAACAGGTTGGGCAAGTTATTTTAGTTAAGTTTGTTTGGGTGGTTAGTGTAAGTTTTTGGCCACAGTTTCATGTCACATCAGTGATACAAATGGCACACGGTGTACAATTTAGTGGGCAAAGATGATATTTATTTAATCAAGTTTCTGTTTTAGAAACCTGTCATTAGGGGCGGGGCTAGAAGGGGGGCACGGGGTGGCACCTCCCCTCCCCCCTCCTGAAATATGATTGCCCCCCCCCAATCCATTGGGCTAGACTGCGGTGAATCTGACAATTGTGATTTCAATTGGATCAGAGTACTGTCACTTGGCTGCCTGTTCTGCCAATTTTCCCAGCCCTTGGTCACATGACCAATTAATGTTTCCATGACAACTATCCAAAATTCTGATACCATGGAACCAGCACAGGAATAGTTTTAGTGGCAGACTGAGCTTATCCACCTTTTTCCGGGTTACCGAATTTACCCATGATTCATAACGGGTTTGAACCGGAAGTCGGTTGTCCTTTTCCGGTTCGAAGCTTGTGTACATTTGTTAGCTTGTAGCTTGCTAGCTTGTTCGCTGTAAAAGCCGGTGTTTCTCCATGGATGAAGCACAAAAGGACAAACAACTGAGGTGGATACACACCATGGATGTTTTAACAAGTCGTGACGACAGTACCGTATCAGTCCCTCATCCATCCCTTCTGACGGAGTGGCTAGATGACATGAAGCAATGGCCCGATGTTAGCTGCATCGACGTCGTTAATTACCTTTTATTTTCCGAAGGTGTTGATGGCGAAGAATTGTGTAATTACAAAAGCACAGAAGCATATACTTACTTGCATAGTAACAAAACAGGTACAGTATTGTTGAAGAAACACAGCGGCTTTATATTTTTGAAGGCAGCAGTAGAGCCTAGTCAGAGTGTCAGTGAAGCTAAACATACAGCATGGGTAATGCTGAGGGAAAGTGGAGTCATTGAGACAGTCGGCTGTTCTTGCATTGCCGGGTTAGGGAAGTCATGTAGCCATGCAGCAGCTATTCTGTGGAAGGTAAAAATAAAAAAGTACATAAGCACATTACTTGACTAAATGTACTTTTACACTTGTAATTTGATATACTTATGTTCATGCTTAATAGTAATGTTAATAGTAAGTGGATAAATAACAAAGACAGTATTGATGCCATTATTGCAGGTGCAAAATGCAGTGATTGGTGGAAAGACAGGGCTTGCATGTACAGATGAGCAGCGCAGGTGGAATGCAGGGGCATCAAAGAACCTTGAGCCTAAACGTCTGAGTCAGATTAACTTCAGGCACCACAAGGCAGAACATCAATACAGTGTTAACTGTAGGGCTGTAGCCAGTCAACCACTCCCAAATACACCACATCATGTGTCAGACAAAGACTTCAGAGAAAGTGTGGACAAAGCCCCCATCCAACCACTTTTTGTCCTGAAGAACACTTTACTCGGGAAGTGTTACAATGCCTCACCATCAGCAGAACAACCTAGCACTAGTTACAGTGCAGTTGATGACAAGATTCTTCAGCCACATCAGACACACAATTATGAGCTTAGCTGTAACTCATGCAAGGCATTCTACCAGGCATATGTTGAAGTTAGTGATGTCCAAGCAGCTCAATTAGAATTAGAAACTAGAGAGCAAAGTGCCTCTGATTTTTGGCACAATTGTAGAAAGATCAGACTTACAGCAAGTTCTGCCAAAAAGGTTCCCGTCCATGCAACCACAAGCAGTGACAAATTTCTATGTGAGCCTCATTTCGTGGTAACTACGCGACCAACTATGGTAAAGCAAACGGATGTAGAGCTTGCCAAGAGCTAAAAGAAGAGGGCATGAGCATTTCTCACAGGGGCACTGTTGTAAGTGTCCAATAACCATGGCTCTCTGCCAGTCCTGATGGGGTCATTGACTCATGTGTGCTACTGGAAGTAAAATGTCAAGTGCTAACCCAGCTCTCACTCACTGAACAGCTTACTCAGAAATGCAGTGATGTCAAACTAGTAGATGGAGGGCTGCAGTTGCAGAAAACTGGCAGTAGGGGATATTACATGCAAATACAGCTTACAATGTTTTGCACAGGTCTAAAATCTGCTACACTTTTAATCTGGACACCCAAAGAGCATGTTTCCCTTACAGTGCAGTATGATGAGGCATTTGTGAGGGAGCAAGTCAAGCGATTGAGAGGTTTTTATTTCTCACGTATGCTACCTCGGCTTGTAGATGAATATGCTGCAGGACGGTTTAAGCTAAATAAAAGATACATTGAGGTAATGGACAAGGTTCAGTGAACATCTACACATGTGGCATGACCATAAATGTGTGCCATACATTAAGAGAATCTGAGTGAAAATTGGGATACCTTTAGACTGTGTAAAGTAAACATTCTTACAGTGTTAAGCAAAAACATGTTGCCAGTCTTTATTGTTTTTATGTAAAGATATGCAATGTGATTCCAACCATATATTTTCCTATAAAAAGAAAAGCATTCACGTCATATTTGTAAAGTTGATAACATGAAATGTTGTAAGTAGTTTAATATATACATAATACCAGTTTGTATTATGTAGAAACAATGCATACATATTCACATTCTGTACAACACAACAAATGTTCACATACACTCGTTTTGTAGACATCAGTGTTTTAGCCATTATGGCACCATTTAATTTGACATTCCTGTAAATATGGTATATACATGGATCACATATTAAATTGTTAAGCTTCGTTAGGCCTATATACAAATCAGTCTCAGGTTGACACTTGTAGTTCTGAAAGTTAAGTTGCACAACCTAAGGTAATGTTTATGTATGTTTAATGTATGCCTTAGTTTGAGGTTGTTTTCTTTAATAACAATGTAATATGGCACTTGAATGCACTTAATATGTTTAGATTGTGAGCGATATTGTAAGCAATGTAGGCAATAAAAATGTTGCTATTTCCGAAAATTAAACCAAACCTAGCTCTTCAAAAAAATAAAAGTATTTCTTATCAGATTACTTAATTATCAATGGAAGAATCGGTAGAATCGATTACTAAAATAATCGATAGCTGCAGCCCTAATTTCGAATAAGATCCTCCCTCAGATTAACAAGAGCGGCACACACTCTTAGAATCTTGTCAATTTTAGGAGCCATAGTGATCGGAACAACCTGGGACAGTATTTTGTAAACTTTCAAACGTCGAATTGCTCTTTCAACATGAATTCTCACATGTGCGATTCGTCTAGTACTCGTCACCTGTTCCTCAGTTAGCTGTCCACGTTTTTTTGTGAAAGAAGGCATTACCAGCTTTACTTTTCTCTCAAACAGCAAGTATTTTATGGTAAAGCCTCTATCTGCCATGAACTCATCTCTAGGCATTAAGTAGTCCAATATGCCTGAGTCCATAGTGATACATTTGTCACTGCATCGCCCTCCATATGCTGTAGAAATGAACATAATTAGTCCACATGGGGCAACAGCTACCAGGTATTTCACAGTGTTATGTGAATAATAATGACTGTATGTTTCTCCTCTGGAATCAATGTTTTTGGGTTTCTGTAAAAGGCTCTCACTGCAGTCTATAATACATGTTGTACTGAGGAAATTCTTCTTCAAGGCTGCAGGCATGGTTGCTCGAATAGTTTCTCTTGGAAGCCATGGAATTAGAGGTCGCAAAACTTCCTCCAGTTTGTCGATCCAATATGACATTATCTTGCTAGCCATGCTCAGTGACACATGAAACTGTCTGCTTAGATCACCTATTACACGGTTTGTTTTTAATTTCATAAGTGTCACGAGGACTTGATCTCGAACAGGCATTGTAAATGAAGTACTGGCATGTCCTTCCAGTGTTGATACAAGAATGTCAAATGTTTCTAGATCTAAACCAGTGTATAGCAAAGCATCCGCGTTACTTTGAAGCAGAAAGTAGGCAATGTCATCACACTGAGTCATCTTATCCTGCACATCTTTTCTGCTGGCTGCCTTGCAGTAATCATGATCTTGTCGGGCAGGGTCCTCCCATTGTGTGTGAACTGAGTGTAACTGTCGGTGAATGGGAATTGCAGAACTTGAGTTGCTGATCTGGTCTGAAGCAGTTGAGCACAGGCCCGCTGAGCAGTCTGACCAAAACAAAAGTATTGCCAAAGTTACACAGTAGGAAAGTAAACACTAGAAGTAAAACATGTCATAATTGACCAGTACATGTATGTTTTGTATTAATTATCTAAAACTGAAAAGGTAACTAGCAACTAAAGCTCTCAAATAATTGTAGTGGTGTACAAGTAGGCTACAATATTTGGCCTTTTGAAATGTAGTGAAGTAGAAGAAAGTATAGGGATGAGTCGGTATGAATGAAACACGGGACGAATGAAACAGCAATTTTCTCTGAGCTCATAGCTACAACACTGATATGCTAAACTAACGTTACATCAGCATGTACAGTATGAAGTACTTAAGCAAAACCCTAATGCCTGTAATGTTTTCTTTTTAACGCCGGTAACGTTTTCTTTTTAACTTCTGTCACGTTATCTCTTTTTAAATGGCGTTAATCTGAAAAGTGTTTCAGCCGTCCCGGTTCTCCCATATCACGAAATAACCAGTATTTATATCTATCTTGCTGCATAAAACATGGAATAACTGTTACAGTTTAACTTATGAGGTCTTCCTTCGATGTCTTCATTGCTACTGCTAACTCTGCTGCTGCTAGCCGTTTCCGTTAGCTAGTCCGTTACCTGGACTAGCTTTCTCCTCTTCTTCGGAGGTGGTCGGTCGTAGCCCAGATAAAGCTCTGGATCAGGGTGCAGTTCTGTTGGCTTTTTTTTTGAAGAAATGGAAAGAGCAAACATACACTCCCTTTGGAGGGTGTTTTAGTTTCAAAGCTGCAAGCCACGCTGTTTTGCGTTCCTCATTCCTTGGCATGGAGTGCGAAGCATAGGGCGCTGGACACGGACAATTTCTTCGAAGTTTCCGACAAAATCTTCAATTTTCTTGAATTGTTATGGCAACCAACAACGGCACAAGTTGAACCTGAGCTCATGTTAACAACACTTAAGCACAACTAATTCTAGCTAGTCAATGTTCAAGTCAATGTTG
The DNA here is from genome assembly GCF_031162955.1 of Sander vitreus. Lineage (NCBI taxonomy): Eukaryota > Metazoa > Chordata > Actinopteri > Perciformes > Percidae > Sander > Sander vitreus. The sequence continues at coordinate 33,289,596 of NC_135857.1, read as the reverse complement.
CCTTCTCTCTGTCGATATCATGGTACGCTAGCAACTTAGCAAGTCGAGGTTAGCCGCTGAACCGGAAACACAATACCGGAAAGCAGAAGTAGGTCAGCACCCATTGGTTGCTGGAGAAACAAGTGGATAGTATAGAAAATGTGTATAATGTATTCAAATTAAAACAAGTGAAATTAACAATGAATGTGATGTTTCATTTAGCACAATTACATTGTGTTGTTCTATCCCATCCAGTATAGACACAAACAGCTGCTTGCTTCCTTTTTTGAACTGACTGGCTTTACATTAGAAAGTTTTTGCATTCCATAAATTATTTTACATCATTGTGTGTTTTAGTGGGTCCTGACCCCGAAACGAGCCGTGCGTATCAGCTATGTCTGACAAATAGCTGACTGTCATTCTTTTGTCTTTTTTTTGTGTGGCTCCACATATAGAATAACTGTATCATCGTCTCTCATTCATCAAACCCTTGTCCCTTTAAGTTTTGGGCACAGATGGGGCGACGGAACATTTCTGCCTTGTAAGGACATTGATAGTCGCTCGGTGTTACAGAGCCGCGGCTGAAATTCACAATGTGTTGGAGAAATGAGTTGAATGAGAGTGACGCCCGCGGTGTTACAGGAGACATTAAAGGCTTTGCAGACATAATTGGGTTTCTGGGCTTCGGCTGAATGGGCCTGCTGAAAAAAATAAATAATAATCTGCCGCTCCTGAGTTCTCCCTCATGAATCAGGGGAATCACAATCTACATTTCTTGTCTTTCTCTGCCTCTCTTTGTTTTTATTGCTCTTCTCTCCTTCTCGATCCAGCTTTGCTCCGTCATTTCCGTCTTTGTCTGTCTTCACCTTGTCTTCTTTTTAAACTGTTTCTTTTTCTTTTTTTTTTCTTAATCCCTGTCCATCTCCTTCTCCACGTGTAGGTCCTTTTGATTTCCATCAATGTCACTTCTCCACTTCTTTTTCCTCTTTGCGTCGTCCACTTTTATCTCTTTAAGGCCCATCTCTTCCTCTCTCCTATCACCTTTTCTGTCTCCTCTTAATCTAAGTTTATTACGTGCCACGAGCTAAAGCTATTGGTGGAATTTCCAGAAGCACCATGTAGTGGTATGATGAGACTGAGGGAAAGCTTGGACAACATCAGGTCCTTCAGCCATTCATAGGTCACGGGCCAGGGGACGAGAATATTCGGCCAGTCTCTAATAACCAAACCTGTTCACGTATATTTATGTTTGTCTCTCTACAGATTCAGGGAGTGTAGACAGCTGCACGATAAGGGAATGTTTTGTCTCAGGACTGTCTCCTTTTGGAGGTCGGTGGCCTGCCACTCTTTAGCAATCTTCCCAGAGAGGAAGAGAGAGACAGGCTGAACTACGCTTTAGCATCTGATACTTCCCATAGAGAGAGAGGCTAACCTAGGCTTTAGCATCTGTGTTTTAGGCGACTGCAATATCTTTGTTTACCTTGATGGTTCAGCTAAACGTAACGCCTCCAGCATGACTTTAAATACACCATCAGGAGGACAGGAACTTCAGAGATGTGGGATGGCATTGCACAATAACACATCGTGGTTAAACTGTACTGCCTGATTAATTGTCTCCTCAATTGAGCGTTCATTAAATGCTCCTGTGTAATTTATCAAGGTCTCCCGAACATTCTTCACGTATGTGAAATGAGTTGTGCTGCTCCTGAGCTTTTCCTTAACAAAGCTAAGTAGTCTAATTTACCTGTTGTTGAAAATAATCCTGCCTTTAAGGTTGTCATTACCATCATTTTTGAGGCTGTGGTGTTTTTCTGAAAGGGGTTTAACATTTCGTCCACCCCATTCAAATCAACAAGGGTAGATTAAATATTAGAAACACCTCTGTCGCTCACACACTCGCTCACACACACACACACACACACACACACACACACACACACACACACACAGCCAAGGTCATCGATGGTTATCTGGGCCTCGATAACATCACCGTCAATCAGCCAGAAATGTTTTATTACATGCTGCGTGTGTGTGTTTGTGTGTGTGCATGCGTGCGTGCGTGTGTGTGCAGAGTTGACCTTTGATGTCCTGATCATTTTGTTCATTTCAGGCTCCAAAAAAATCATCAGGTGATTCGTACCTTATATTCTAAAATTCAACAAAAGTCAAATAAAGGCCGACATGAACAAATGCAGACCAGTTAAAAAACAATGGAATTACTCAGATAGCTCACATGTTAAATTTAGTATAATGGCATAATCACTTAATGAACCTAGGGGTTAATAACATATGTGTACAGAGTCGACCGTTCTCTGGGATATTTTCATGCTAATCGAATGTGCCCAGTTTTATCGCAAACCGCTAATTAGCTTATAACGCTAGTCGATGAGATGGGGGAGGTTGCAGCATCTTTGGTCGGAGGAGGAGGTAGGGGCTCGATCACTGAGCGAGTGTATATCTGAAAGAATTTGTTAAAATAGATGAAATTAAAACGGTGTTAGACCAAAGTCCCAAACTGTGGGGTGATTGCACCCCGAGACTTTGGAACAGGTTACCCCCTGACATTCGCACAATTACAGACGCAGCTCTTTTTAAAGCGTAACTCTCGCCATAATGAACCTAGGGGTTAATAACACGTGTGTACTGAGTCGACCGTTCTCTGGGATTTGTTTTCATGCTAATGTGTCTCTAGTGCAAACCGCTGATTACCTTATTAAGCTAGTCGTCGGGGCACTGATAAAGTTAAAAGAAATCTCTATTTCTACACCACTAACAAGGCTCAAAATACCACCACACTTCCACGGTAGCATAATGCGCTGTCTTGAGAAAACAGTTAGGAGCAGTCACCGTGCAACCAGTAACCAGTAACATAGCTCAAGCACGGCGTTCGTCGTTCGACTGGTCGTGACTGTTTTCCCAAGATGGCGCCTGCTTGTATATGTGAATGCTACTGTCTTTATAATCTCTTTTTAATAAACTGTCTGTACACTTACAAAGTTCTCAATGCTTGGGTTTACATGTAGGGACCCTCATTATGCTACCGTGGAAGTCTGGTGCTATTTTGAGCCTTGTTGGTGTAGAAATAGAGATTTCTTTTTACCTTACCCGTGCCCCAATGACTAGCATTATAAGCTAATCAGCAGTTTGCGATATCTTGTTTCAAGCTAGAGACACATTCAATTAGCATGAAAACATATCCCAGAGAACGGTCAACTCGGTACCCATGTGTTATTAACCCCTAGGTTCATTTTGCGCCCGAATTGTCCTTTAATGGACCATTTTTAATGACTGAATGGAAAGTCATGACTGTAATACATTTGTTATGAACTTTGACTGTCCTTAAAGATATTTGTAAATGTAAGATGGACCTCTGAAGGAACATCAAGTGTGCCAACAATGACGTCACAGTTGATTGCTAATTGGCACACGCCTGTGGCAGGGGATGTGGTAGTAAATGTGTCTCTCGTTCTCTGCAGCCTGAGGAATGTCATTTTTGAGTGAAACATTGCTTTGCATTAAGTCTTGGAACAATTTTTGTATTCGTTTTTGCATAAATATTGTTTAGACTCAAACGCATGTTGTTATCGGACACTTAGACTATTAATCTGAGCCTGTCAGTGGAAAAACGAGCACTTTTGTGAAGGTAAATATAAGCTGGACAATCGCCCTATTAACTTACATTGTAGCTTGTTTCACCAATGACCGACTGCAGCGATCTCACTTAATACTGGACCAATGTCAAAGATGGTTGTTCCCATCAGTCACTCAGACACAAAATCATAGGAAAATAGGGTTTCAGGTTGAAAAAAGCGGTAGTTACCCTTTAAATAGATAAATGTACCGGGGTTAAAGAGCTTAGTGAAGGAAAAAAAAGTAGACAGTATAAAGTCTCACACAATGGCAAACTTTTCTCTGCCGTCACAGCTTAGTTTCGTAACTTCAGCTGCATCTTTGCTTCAGTGAACCTGACAGGAATTGAATTGAGCGGCGGTGAGGGAATAAAAAACAAAAACATCTTTGGCAAGGCCACATTCCTTCAATATTGTCTGATTAATACAATCATATTGACTGGGAATAAATTAGCATTTACTCTGAATTGACTGCCGTGGCTCCTTTTCGACACCGGAGACATCCGGTGCTCTCGAACTGCTTTGAGCGGTAAGTGTTTCCTCTCTCCTGCACTGTTTTTAGGAAGGTCGAATGTCTACCTGATTTGATTCAGCTCAGCTGTTTATCTCTCTATGAAGCTCATTTCCTTTTAAAAGCCTCACAGGAGTAAAACTCTATATTCGCATTGACTTATTCTAATGCTCTTAGCTGTCTGACTATACCTGGGAGAACTCAGCAAGCATTGATCTGCTGATCTGCAGGTCAAAAAGACGCCGGCCCATATTATTTTTTTTTTCACCCTCCCTGTCTTCTACAAATGAGGGGAAACAAAGTCAAACAGCATAAGTATGGTTTGTATAGTGAATCCACCCATCCACTTATTGTATTACTTATACCCGGCTTTACCTGCTGTATCATTTCAAAAGGAATATTTAATGGCTAATACTATCTACTAAAGGGAGAAAAGGAATCTAACATAGTCAAGTCATGTACCAGTGTGTCAACTCTGTCACTTCACATACATTCTTTTTTTTTTTTTTTATTCTTTTTGTGACTGATCTCATCTCTTTTTCTAACATAAAGTGATTTTAAAGCTGATGTACATTTAAAGGAACACGCAGACTTATTGGGACTTTAGCTTATTCACCGTATCCCCCAGAGTTAGATAAGTCCATACATAACCTTCTCATCTCCGTGCGAGTTGTAACTCTGTCCGACGGTTCCACCAGTAGCTTAGCCTAGCACGGATCCTGAAGGTAATCGGTTCCAACTAGCCTACTGCTCCGAATAAGTGACAAAATAACGCCAACATGTTCCTATTTACATGTTGTGATTTGTATAGTCACAGCGTGTACAAATAACAAGGTCACATAACACAGAAATTTGAAATTTGAAAGTTTGACAGGGCATGCTCAAATGACGTAAAATACATATAAGAACATAAAAGATACATATAGAAACAGTGTACAAACATTGACTGTACAAACATGTACAAAGCCTGAATGGAGCTGTTGTCTATGTATGTGATGGCAGTGGGGATGAAGGATTTTTTACAAATGTTTTTCCTTGCAAAAGGGACTCTGTGGCGTCAACCTGATGGCGGTAACTGAAAGGACTGGTGAAGGAGGTGGGTGGGATCCTGTGTAATTATAGTGGTTTTCCTGAGTACTGACAGGGTGTGGAGTTCCTGTCTTGTGTGTTTTCCCGCCTTTGGGATTGTCTGCCTCCCCCCTAGTCTCGCATTGCCAGACCTTCCTCCACAGCGCTGCGGAGGAGGGTCTGGCGAGTCCACACAGCATTCTGGGATGGGAGAAAAACATGCTCTGGTTTATCAGAATTTCTTTAAACAAATCACAATCGTCCTGAACGGTGCCTCTGCAAAATAGCCTCTGGAAGGAACTTGTTTTGGTGGAACATGTGTACGTTCAAAAGTTGTTTTAGTCGTGCAACAGAAAACTCAGATTGGACAGATAGTCTAGCTAGCTGTCTGGATTTACCCTGCAGAGATCTGAGGAGCAGTTAACCATAGTCCTCATGAATCCACCAGAGTTTAAAATGCCATCACAAAGAAAGTCCAAGTCAACGGATATCCGGCCTAAATGAGTGAAATCCGGCAGAATTTTCGTCAGCAACAGAGCAATCCCGGAAGTGGAACGTCATGGATATAGACTACTCCCCCCCTTTGCCGTTTTTCCTAAATAAATCTTCACGATGTTACTGCTGCCTCCTCATCGCACCAGTCTTCGCACCACTTATTTTCAAGTTGTGACAAAATTATCTTTTATTTGTTCTGCTTTTCTATGTTTATCTCTTTTCCAACTTTTCCTCTCTCTCTCTCCCTATCTCTCTCTCTCTCTCGTTTTTTCATTGTTTTCTTTTGCTTTACTCTTTCACCTCCACTTTCCATTATGCTGTGTTCTTTTAAATTCAGCATAGTCACGACACTGTGTGTGTCTGTGCGTGTGTGCTTGCGTGCGTGCCTGCCTGCATGCCTGCTCTAGTCATAAAACTGAGATAATCCATTCCGCTGAATTATTTACATCCTATCAGATGGCTCTATCCGCTCTGTAGCCGGGCAAAGAGTCGGCAGGATGACACCACGACTGGCTCCGTTTGGTTTTCAGGTAGCACAATTTGCTTTTGGTGCATTTTCTTTTATTGGACAGGGAAAGTTATGCCATTAAATCTGTGTTTTATATATTTTAAGAGACAGCTTCTCCATGAACTAATGCATCTGGTACAGTGTGTGTAAAGATGAAACCCTGTCTCTGAAAATTACGTTTCCATACAACTTAATGGCATTCTCAATTTTGTTTTGAAGTTTTCTCGGTACGTCACATTACACGTCCTCGTACCAGCGACAGGTGCACGTTGTGAAATGGATGCTGTTTTAAACGTGGAAAACATTACGAATTCAAACAAAATCACTGGCTTAGGTTTAGGAAAAGATCATAGTTTGAACAGCAGGCTCGGTGACTCCCACAGTATTTGTTTTTCTTTTACCACCCCCTGCCTCCTTGCACATGTCCGAAGAAAGAACAACAGACACACCGTAGCTTACCTGCTGGTATCATGCAGCTAAAGTCACAGCGTAACGTTAGCTTACCTGCTGGCATCATGCAGCTAAAGACACAGGGTAAAGTTAGCTTACCTGCTGGTATCATGCAGCTAAAGACAGGGTAACGTTAGCTTACCTGCTGGCATCATGCAGCTAAAGATACAGGGTAATGTTAGCTTACCTGCTGGTATCATGCAGCTAAAGACACAGGGTAATGTTAGCTTACCTGCTGGTATCGTACAGCTAAAGACACAGGGTAATGTTAGCTTACCTGCTGGTATCGTACAGCTAAAGACACAGGGTAACGTTAGCTTACCTGCTGGTATCATGCAGCTAAAGACAGGGTAACGTTAGCTTACCTGCTGGCATCATGCAGCTAAAGACACAGGGTAACATTAGCTTACCTGCTGGTATCATGCAGCTAAAGATACAGGGTAATGTTAGCTTACCTGCTGGTATCATGCAGCTAAAGACCCAGGTTAACGTTAGCTTACCTGTTGGTATCGTGCAACTAAAGACACAGGGTAACGTTAGCTTAGCGGTAGCCTGCAGCTGCTCTTTTCCAGACACCATAGCCACTGCTGGACTCGGAGTTCACGGAGAAACAACAGAATTGGAAAACCCTCCTTCCCTAACGTCACCGTGTGGCAACCTTTTGCCCTCCCCTTGAGTGAACAAACAACGAAGGTGAAGCATGTGGGCTCCAACGGGACTCTGTGAAGCCTTTATTACTGATGGATTTTAACTGTTGATGTGAAGTACCCTTCTGCTATTTAGTGGCTCTTATTGCCGCATTGCCGTCACTGCTGAAAGGAAAATGTTTAAACTAAAAATTGAATTGAATTGTGACCTTAAAATCGAAAGTCAAATTGAATCGTGGATTTGGATATTTGTGACACCCCTAGGCTCTGAGCAAGCCAACAGTTCACCTAGATTGTTTTAACCTTTTTTTGGAAGTACAATATTGGAAATAATCCCTGTGTGACAAAAATATGGTAAATCGGCAGCTCAAAGGTGAACAAGGAAGTTGGTCTGTAAAAAGTGAAGGATGTGTACAACTGACAGTTTCGCTCATCATTTTAACATGACCCAGAGTCAAGGTGGACACAGTTATGAGGTTGAAAAATACTAGATGTGAAGTGAAGTACATTTTTGTGTAATAACAGGGAGGATGTAACAAAAAATATCAGGTTTGGACAAGAGCTCTGACTGCTGCCATTGTTAAACAGTATACACTGTGTACTTCACTTCAACAGTTTTCATGAAAGCACAAAGCAGCTGAGTGCTGTCCGTGGATACAATGAGCATGTTGCTGTCCGTGGTTCTGAAATGGAGGGCTGCAATTTCAAAGAAAAGAACAGTGTTTACAAAGCTGTATCACCAGAAAAGCACACACACACACACACACACACACACACACACACACACACACACACACAAATATAACACAATTACTGACAAAAATATAGGAAAGACAATCAGGGACACCACACACAAACACATGCAAAGGTTGCAATCGCACATGCACATAAAGAAACATAAACTGCAGACTTCAGTTTATTGTCCCTATTTTTATTTACTTCAGGAGAAACCAATTATCAACTAATAATCACACGGGCACACATTTTCACTCTCCCACAATAGTCTTTAAGTATTGAATGTGTGCCTGTAAATAAACTTGACTTGTGTATCTGTATCTACACCTGCATGTATGTACATGAACTGTATGTCCAGGTTATCCCTATTTTCCAACAGGCACGTCTGCTCTGCGTTCAGGATGTGCCACGACCATTTAAGTCAACGCTTGATGTTCCACCAGCTGCGCCACGCCGCGGCCCATAAGCGTACGTGAAGAGGCTTTCTGCTCTGCTAAAGATACGCGCCAGGTCTATTTTTACACAAGCCGGACAGAGTCTCCAGTCAATTCAACAATAGACACCCCCCTCCCCAATACCGTATATGTCTCCTTTACAACACCACGGACGACGAGAGAGTCATCTTGGAGATGTAAAAACATAATACGACATCACAGATGTTTTTTTTATAAAGACAACGCCAGAAAAGAGAAGGCATGGAGTTTAACTGCAGGAGTGCTTGGAGTGGAAGGTAGATACTGGCTTAATAAACACAGAACTGTTCTGTAAAGTGAGACAATAAAAGCTGCGAGTCGGGCGGGCAAGAGACGATCCCGGTGTGGTATGCCGCGGAAAATCTGAGTTATTTGTTTAAACAGTATGTTCGGTCTCTGCTCTATAAATGACACACTTTTCTGTCTCCTGCAGTTACTGCAGTTTAGTGTCCTCTAGTGGCGGATAGATGTGTGCTGTCTTCTATTTCTAGGTTTCCTTTGAATAAAGTTTCAGTTTGTATGCGCCATTTTGTTGGAATCCGGAAAGCGTACCTCCTATGGGGAGATTCTGAGGCTAACAAGCCATCACCTCCCGTTAGCATTCCATTGACTCCCATTCATTTTGGCGCCACTTTGACAGCAAATAACTTTACATCTGAAGTGTTTAAAGACTCTGTTTGTCCGTTGTTTATTTCTAAAGAAACACGACAATGTATAAAAGGCTCCATTACGTTGTATCTTACATTATGGCCCCGTAGCAGACGTTTTTGTAAAAATGGGCTAACGATTGCGTCATGACCACATGACTTTCTGTCGCATAGTAGAGGAATTACCGTATAGTACAGGAGAAGCTCGCAGGCAATCGGGGACGTGGAGGCATGCAGTCAAGGGAGAAGCCCATAGAGAGTTCATGAAAAGCATCGGAACCAAATATTTCAGCAACGTTTTGATGGATTGGAAATACTACGGTATGTGGCAAGTGAATTCATATGAAGTAACATTTATCCACGACTTCAACTAGGATATTTTAACCCTTGTGTTGACTTCGGGTCACATTGGCCCGTTTTAAATTTTTGTTTTATATCAGAAAATATTGGACGTAGAAATAAGCGTTGAAAATGTGTAGAAGAAAAATTTTAAACGTTGGAAAAAGCAGAATCTAATTGTGAAAAAAGAAGATTGGGGAAATTATACAGACAAAGTTGCTCCTGTTCCTACGCTCATGGACAGCTCCTACTCACGCTCTCCGTCTCTGCTACATTGGGAATGATTGAGATTTCTCTTGGCACAGCTACCAGAAGACTTCCAACTTTCAGACAGGTTGCTCACGTCACATCTACGTCTTCAAGCTCAGTTGGAGGCTGCTCAGTAACGCTCAGCCATCACCGGGAAAGAGCTTCTAATTGACTTCACTGGTCTCCGTCGAAGTCTATGGCGTCGCTTTGTCCATTTCTGTCACTGTCTATGGGAAAAACACATCGGAGAAGGGTGCATGTTACATCCACCTCCATCTTCTCTTTGTGCCCTTTAGAAGGCGCAATATGTAAGTACATTTGTTCTAGAATACATTGTACATGTTAATAAGCTTTATTTAGACAATGAGTCAATGTTAAGATGTGTATTTTCTAAGTTAGCTAAATTATGCTATATATTTAAGTAATATTACACACCTTAAAAACTTATCTGTTTTGATCTGCCTTGAATGATTATTTCAGCAGTATTTAAGATTTGGTCATGGGTTTATGGTCATGCATTAATTTTATGTTCATGGAGATATATACACTACATTGTAATTATTTGGAAATTATACGTGTCTTTTGTGCTGTTTAAGTTTTCACACGGCTTCCTTTAAAATGGCCATCAAGTCAGCTCAGGTCTTGGCCACTTTTTTGGAAGAGTGTTTCACTCGCTGCATAGCCATGTACCTGAACACGTGATGAGTGCAGAAGATGGATGTATGATTGAATGTGAAGATGTACAAATATCAAAGTGTATGAGAGAGAGAGAGAGAGAGAGAGAGAGACAGAGAGAGGTAAGGTAGAGGAGTGTTTCGTGGTGAAAAGACAGCTCATTGTGTCACCTCTTCAGTTCTCAGCAGCACACACACACACACACACACACACACACACACACACACACACACACACACACACACACACACACACACACCCATGCAACACTGAAGTACCATTATACCCACTTAACCTCCACTCCAGTGATATATACCCAATTTGGAAAGAAGAAAATTAATTCCAGAAAGTCATCATTCAACATGTCTTTTTTTTGTTTGTTTTTTGCCAAATTGTCATCAAAGCAGACACTCAAGGTTGTAATACTTCTCCAGTTTCTCGGCACTCATTGCTGTGAAGTTTCTGCACTGCATTTCCAAGAAATGACCATCAATCAAAGAGAGAATTCAGGACAGTGACCAGGCTTCAATGGTGTTTGATGAAACGGTGTAACCTCGCAGGGTTTCTGACTGAGATCAAGATGTGATCAAGATGCAGCCTCAGGCTACATGACGCTTTACGAAGAGGAGTGCTGATGTAGAAACATAACAAACGGAGAAGGATATGTACCGCTCCACAGCAAAAAGTTACACATAGATATTTGAATTCAATGTTTCTTAGCTCGGGCCTTTTCAATGTGATTCCTTTCACATCAAGGTTTTATGTGACATTACATTTCTTTCACAATGCTGTCCTGCTATAAAAGTCCACCAAGGCTGTCTCGTCTCTGTATGTTAGTTGTGATGTTGAATGCTTCTGATGCTACAAGGTTGGATTTTTAGGAGGTCTGTTAAACATTTGGTATGTTTGCAGACAGCGTGTCACCTGTGCACATGTTGTTTTTGAATTAAAGTGGAGAAGAGGGTAAAGGAGTTCAATTCAATTCAATTCAGTTTTATTTATAGTATCAAATCATAACAAGAGTTATCTCGAGACACTTTACAGACAGAGTAGGATAAAGCCCCAACAATTACAATAATTCCCTCAAGAGCAAGCATTAGTGGTAGCTATTGCGACACGTTCATGACCTTTTCTCTCCTTCCCCCGACAAGGAGAGAAAGCATTAGTGGTAGTTATTGCGACACGTTCATGACCTTTTCTCTCCTTCCCCCGACAAGGAGAGAAAGCATTAGTGGTAGCTATTGCGACACGTTCATGACCTTTTCTCTCCTTCCCCCGACAAGGAGAGAAAGCATTAGTGGTAGCTATTGCGACACATTCATGACCTTTTCTCTCCTTCCCCCGACAGCAGACCGACAGAGTTTTAGAGGTTAATGTTCAATAGTCATTTATTCTTTATTTTTCTCATTGATTCATTTTTTTTTCTTTAATTTGTTCCATTATGCTGCATTCTTGTAAATTCTGCAGAATAGTTTGTGTGTGTGTGTGTGCGTGCGTGCTTGTGTGTGTGCGTGCGTGTGCGCGTGTGTGAACTGAACACACCGAGGTTTGAGGCATTCGAGAACACGACTAGAAATGCAAGGGCTCAAGTAGCAAACAGGAAGCTGTGATATGAAATGCATGAAAGCCACAGTGCTGCGGGCGATACTGTCAGTTGCCACAGTTGCAGTTTTATTACCACTGTTTGAATATTTAACTGAATAGAATCTGCTGATGGCTCATTATGGTATTGACTGCACACTCATGATTTTTCAACCTATGATCAGTCAGATTTATTCAGTGTTTGCCACGGTGTCGTTTAAAAAACCAAATGGAGGCCAGCCAAACGATGCAGTGACATTAACAGCTCTCTATGATCGACACAGTCAGGTCAGCTAATTTATTGTATGCTGTATGTGCAAAAAAAAGAAATTTTAACACACAAACCAAAGATGTTAAAAAAAACTTCCCATGCATTTGTTTTTAAAGTGTAGAAACTCTATGGTAATTAAACACAGTCTCACAGAAGTCTTAAAACTATAGTTCCCTTTCGTTCTACGTCACCAAAGAAATCCACAACGAGGTTTCACTTACATGCAGTGTAGTTTCCGAGACGTCGAGTGCTAACAATCCCTCTGGGCCTTCATGGTGCCATGTTGACTTGATTTCTCTTTTCATCTTTTGTCTACTTAGCTGCTATTATTCCTCTTGTAATGACTTTATTTCTGTTTCATTCACTCTTACTACTGATCTCTGCCTCCGACAGTTTTGCTGTAAGAAGAAACGTACGGATGACGAGACACCACAGATTTGTAAGTTTTATGCACTTACTTGCTTTAATTACAATATTTCATGTTTCTTTTTTCATTTTTTCTCTTTTGCACTCGCACATTGTGAACCTGTCAAGGATTTCTGCTCTGTCTGCAGAACGAGCCTGAAAACGTTTCTCAAACAGATGCCTGAGACATCAGAAGAGCAGACATCTGTTGGAGCTGATCGTCTGCTAGCGGTACGCTAATATGCTAATGAGGAGCATTTTTTTCTTTCATAGGCACGGCAGGAAGAATCAGCACTTATCGCGCACATCTGAAGAGACATAGATTAATTAGTTCTGAAGAACAAAGCGATACGGGAAGATAAAAAGTTAGAAAACAAGACCGAAACAGAGAGATCTGAGACCAAGTGTGTGTGTGTGTGTGTGTGTGTGTGTGTGTGTGTGTGTGTGTGTGTGTGTGTGTGTGTGCGCTAGACTATCTGTCCAATCTGAGTTTTCTGTTGCACGACTAAAACAACTTTTGAACGTACACATGTTCCACCAAAACAAGTTCCTTCCCAAGACTATTTTGCGAAGGCACCCAGGCCTTCCGGTGTTTAGCACCGCCCAAGACAATTGTGATTGGTTTAAAGAAATGCCAATAAACCAGAGCACGTTTTTTTCTCCCATCCCAGAATGCTGTGTGGACTAGCCAGACCCTCCTCCGCAGCGGTGTGAAAGAAGGTCTGGCAATGCGAGACAAAGCAGGAGGGGAACGGGGGACTCCGACACGAGACCGAGACCTTGTAAAAGTGGTCTTGTGACCAAGACCGGTCTCAAGTACTACAACACTGGTCACAATATCAAACTATTAATATAAATGAATGATCCTGAACAAATATTGAAAATACTTTATAGTGTCAATCAGACGGCAGTGTCCCTGTCCTGCGGTGACATGAGATAAGTCTGATTTTGAAGTAGGTGCACAAACGCAGCATCTTCAGACTGAACCAGACAAAGAATTCAAGAAATCTGAAAGAGCTATTTTCATAAAACGCAGAGGAGGCAAACCTTCAAATTGGGCTTAAACAAAAGAGGATGAAAAGCTTTTCTGGTCCTGAAAACATTGTCCTATATTTTCAAAAGCCTGCTGTTTGGAACGGAAAACATTTTTTTTTATAGAGTGCTTTTATTCCTTTTGTTACTGAATATCTACTAATCTGCACCTGCTCTCCTCTTATATGAGAGAGACTTTGGCACCGAACATGCCATAAATTAACATTTGCTCTCCGCCTACATGGCCTATACTTGTATTCCTCTTATCTCTTGTTGGCCTTTTATCTGTCTCTCTCTCTCTTTCCATCCTACTCAGTCTCATTTTCTCAACCTCTCCCTCCCACCTCTGTCCTTCTCTCCCTCCTCTTTTCTCTCTCTTTGCTGTTTCTCCTCCTCTCTCTATTCCCATCTGGTTATGTTAACATTTCTCTGTCCAACAACTCGGACCAATGTAGTGTGTTGTCCGTTTGTGCATGCATTTACAAAGTCATTGTTTTGTTTTTTTGTTCTTTTAATTAACGAAGTAGATCTGTTTCAAAGGATTTTGACATAATATAAGAAGTAATGTGGCCCTATCTTGCACCCGGCGCAGCGCAGAGCCCAACGCAAGTGTCTTTACTAGTTTAAAACGGACGCAGTCCATCCAGCGTCCACGTCGTTTAAATAGCACGCCGATGGGCGCCCATCTTTGCGCCCATGGACGTGCTGGTCTTACAGGGAGGTGTGTTCAGGTGCTTTCTTGGCATATTGCTATCTTGAGGCAGCGGAAAGTGATCGCGCCATTGACCAACAAAAACCTGGTCTAAAGTCAATAACGCCCACATGGCCCATGGAGTCATTTTACATCACTGTATCATTATTGAATATTTCTGGTGATGAAATGTGAGTCTTTTTTGAAAGGTTAGAAACTCCTCCCATGCACACTTTGTCTCAGACAAATTCAGATATAGAGAAGAACAGCACAGCAGTTACCCCAATTCATATGACTTTTATTGAATCTTAAATAATAACTGTAAGTACTTTCTCTTATTTCAGTGTGAATGATTGTATAATCCCTCCAATACTCACAATTTGCACCACTGCACTTGAATAGTTATTTATTCTGTATTACCATAGCCATAGTCATAGCTTGTTCATAGCATGTACATACCTGGAGTGATAGACACTCATATAGACATACAGTATATATTTATATATCATTTCATACTTTGTACTCTGTATATACTATAGCATATGTTATTTAATCACTGCTTAAAGCACTTCTGGTTAGACGCTGACTACATTTTGTTGCTATGTACTTTGTGCAATGACAATAAAGTTGAATAAGAGAAACAAATAAAAAATACGATCCAGGAAGTCCAGATAGAGAAGGGCTTTTCAAAGTCCGCCACTGTGTTGCTCCCCTCACAAAATCAATACTAATAGAATATTTATATTAAAAGTTTTTGCGGCATCTCGGCTCGCTGAACTCTGTGAAATACACCGCCCTAGACTTTACCACACCCCACATTGTACAGGTTGTAGCTTCTGTGATAGTGGTCCAATCACACGTCACATTAAATCGAAAAACGCTTGTAGTGATTGGCTGTGAGCAAAACCATACAAATAGTGATTTATTTATTTCTATCTAAACCTTTTGAGTACCAATACCCAGCTCTACTTACTGTGTGTGTGTGTGTGTGTGTGTGTGTGTGTGTGTGTATGGTCTTAAATGTTTGCTTTTCCCTAAAGACAGAGCCAGTTTGCATCTATTTACAGACGGGTATTCTGAAGTGTGTCATTATAAACTGATTTTTAGAAAGCTAACAGTGTCAGGGGCCTTGAGGTGATATTTCATATTCAATTTGATTTACATACCAAAAAAGCTGTTTATTATTCTTATATGTTACATTTTTCAAACGCTGGATTTCTCCCTTTTGGAATCTGGACCTCCTCATTTGCACCTCTAAGAAGCTACAAAAGCTTATTAAATTGTCCTCAATACTGAATAATAGCAGGATGTAAATTGGCTCTCAACAACAAAGTTTGAAGTTACAAATGAGCTGCTTTGCTGTGTCGTTTCCCTCCTTCCCACCACATTTACAGTACAAAGAAACATCCTCAAGGCTCACGCTCGGCTCGCTCGGCTTCAAACATTCATTGTTGGGGATTTTTCAAAAGAAAATTCTTTAGATGCGAATGCAGAGGATGGCATGATGAAATATAAAGTTAGCCAGGCTGCGCTGAAAGCTAAAAATAAAATCTGGAAATGAGAATGATTTTTTTGGAAGACTGACAGAGTGTCTAAAAAGCTGTGATGTAGCTCATTCTCTCATTGGCCTCTTTTTCTTACACCCTCGTCTTTCTTTCCTTATTGTCTCCTCTTCACACCAGAGACCAGTGTGTCCAGCAGGAAAGGGAGCGCCTGATAAGGCAATAAGCTATACCTGAACCCCATTAACCTGTCCTATGTATTTCCTATTGCTTGTAAGTAGCAAAGGAGCCTTGGGACAGAAGAGACGAGGAGTTGTGTTCTTACTTAACGAGTAGAGAAGTGCCTCAAAAGAGAAGGATTACGATGTTTCTCCTGGCTGCAGAAATACAGACTTTCTATCACTGAAACCTGTTTCTTGTTTGTCTTTATCCTCAATAGTGCTACTGAAAAGACTTGAAAACACTTTTTTAAATGACAATTTTTCTTTTGTAATATTGAAAGATATTAAAGGTACTTTTACAGTTGAAGTTTCCCATCCTGAGTATAATAAAAAAATGTTTTTGGACATAAGATACTTGAGGTTTTTGTGGGACTTTCCGTGGAGGCCACTGGCTGTCTGGTAGGGCTGTACTCGACTCAAATTTAACTGTTCAATACGAATATTTGATTATTTTTTCTGTGGCATAAGCCTGTTGTATTTGTGTCTTGTTCGACGGCTTCACGGCATTCCCTTACAATGCCCATATTTAATGCTGTCTTTTTATTTTTTACTTTATCCTTGCACTGCTATAGTTTTTATATTACTATGTCTTCATTATTCTCTTATATTGTCCATATTTAATGCTGGTCTCTAGACTTTATCCTTGCACTGTTGGACTTATTTGCACTACCACCATGACACACACTCTCATAGAGCACCTGACCATGCAAAGTCAAAGTTAAAGTATCTTTATTAGTCTCCCCAAGGAGAAATTTGTTTTGGACACAGAGAAATTGCTGCATGAGTTACAACAGAGACACACAATGAGCACAGGGTTAAAACAATTAAAAGACAAATATACATTGAACATTTGGGCTACTCAAAGAGCTATGCTAATTGCAAATGACCATTTTCTATACTTGTGCAAAAGAGCCATCCCTCCTACATTCTTCTGTTCTCCCATACATGCCTTACAAACACTGCAGACTGAATCACAGGGTCAGTCCCTGCCCTGTCACTGCAAGCCTCTCATGCTTCATTCCCTTAGTACATTCATGTGGATTTAGTATCTTTTCTTTTAGTGTGCATATTATTCATGTGGATTTGTTATTTTATCATCCTGTTTATGATGTATGTGTATGTTGTGTGTGATGTCTTTAAGCTACTGGGTCCTCGATTTTCCCCTTGGGGATCAATAAAGTATCTATCTATCTAATAAAGGCAACAGGCAAATGCATAGACCACCTTCTCCTCTCTCCTTTCTTAAACTGACTTTGTGTTAGTGTGAACACTTCACATGTTCATTTTTTCATAAAGACCGTCAAGCAACGCTTTATTGAACTGCCAGATTTTTGAACAGGGTTCGGCGGGGCATTGAGGGTGACAGCGACGTTCACAAAATACGGTAAACAAGCCAGGAAAGGTCCTGGGCACACCCAACTAATTATGAATCATCCTCTGAAGACCATGAATATCCAAATCCAACTTCATGGCTACTTGGACACTAACAGTTGAGATATAGTCCTGTTTAGTGTCAGCACCAACGATGCATGGAACAAGTAGTAATGAGGGCAAAAGTCACCGTTACAAAGACGTCTTATAAAACTCCTGAGAGACAAAGTGGAGAAAACTCTTTAAAAAGAACATCTCAGGAAAGGGAATGAAGGGGAGGAAGAGTGCTTATGATTCAGAGCAGAAACTGTCAGGATGTATTTTTTGAAGATCTGAAATGACGCTGCTGCTCTGACGCATGTTATAATATCCATCTGAAGGGTTTTCAGAGAGCAATAGATCTAAATAGATGTTGAAAGAAAACCAAGGTACGCTTCTTTCATCCAACACTGAAATACCTTTATTTACGTGTCAGAGCAAAACAGGGACATTTAAAAACCACATTTGCGCCACTCACTCCTTTCAGCTGGAGACACTTCAGCTGTGTGTTATACCACATAAATATAATAATACAGACATTTTTATTTAGACAAGGTAAAAGCAGGTCTGTGTTGTTTGTTTTTTGAAAGATGGATTTAAAAGCCCTAAGCCTTCCGCTGAGCTCAGTCTCATCAGCTCTGGCACGGCTCCATTTTCTTGTCATCCTGCTATGATGCTGAGAGAAATAAATGGATGAATAAAGGAAAGGCCTAATTTTGTTTGGATTGTGGCCTTTGTACTGTATATAGATAGCCTGGGAATACCCTGACGAACTTCCGGCAAATTTGAGATTAGCTCTGCAAGTCCGTCTGGCCAAGAGCCTATTCAAGCCCATATCCAATTTTTCCAAATCGAGGCACCAATCACAACCGTTGAGGCGGGCTTTACACGATGACGATAGCGCAGCAATCCGTTGATGCCGCCGTCTCTGCTACGTCACCCGGATCGTTGGTCTGATTGGTTGAAGGACTATCCAATGGCGGCCAGAGGCATTTGAGCGCCGTCCGTTGGTGATGCCCCTTTGGAAATGAGCTGTGAATGAACCTTCCCTAGACCCACTCTCAGTTACAACTGAGAAGGGTCTGGTGTCAACCAGGCTAGTATATAGACTGAATCCCCATGACTTCGTGCTAACACAACAATCACTTCTGAGTAGACAGTTGATATGAAATGTGGACATATGTGTAATCGGCAAACTTGTTTATTTCTGTTGTCATTTTCGGTAGGCGATAGGGAGAAAGTGAGAGCAAAGAAGACAAGTAAGAAAGAAAAATTACTAAAAATAAAAAGGACTAATAATAGAATGAAAAGAGGGAAGAGAGTAAGAAGCAGGGGCATAGGGATTTTTCATAGGAAAGGAGGAAGAACATAAGGAAGATAGGAAAGAAAAAGAAAGAAAGCAGATAACAAGGGAGGTTTATGAAAGAAAAGAGGATGGGGAGGAATAGAAGCTTGGAAGAAAAGAAAGAGGGAAAAAGAAAGTGAGTGAATGAAAGGAAAATAGGAAGGATGGACAGATGCAGAGGAAGAAGAACAAATGGGTTCAAGGAGGAGGGGATTTTTTAAGTTGTATCACGCGAAGAAGCTGAGGAAAGGAGGGATGGAGAGACATCAGGACACCTGAAGGGAGAACTCCAGAGGGATCAACCTGGAGGAGTGTTAATTAGAAAATTGATTTTCTCCTCCCCCTCTTAATTAGCACCCAGTTTTTGGTATCCTCCTGTGTGTCTGTACTAAGCTGTATTCGAAACCATTCCCAGATTCACTAACCCACTATTCCCTATGTAGAGTTTATTAAATAGAGAACTAATATAGGGAACGACCAAATCAGATTCCCGACACTCACTGAAAGTATCGTTGCATATGTCAGTGCACCAGTTATTTGCGTGACGGAGGCGCACGCGCCGAGCATCATGCAAACACACTGAAACAAAAACACTTCTAATGCGTCCCTGAAACAAAATGAGCACTCAGGAGGATAGTAAAAGGTTGTATATATATATACTGTGTATATATTATATGTGTTGCATGTTACATTTCCACTGTTTAGAAACGAAAGCTCGCTCCATCTTTCCTTTTCAATTTTCACGGGTCATTCTGCTTCTTCTTTTCCTCTGGGAAAACATGACTGCATTGCATTGTGGGATACAGGAGTAGAATGTAGGGTACATTGTATGTGCACTCAAATTAGCTGTGCAATGTGGGTATTTTTTTAGTGGACTATATAGTGAATGAAATTACAGGGCACTTGCATAGCTCACCTGGTAGAGCAGGCGCCCATATGCAGAGGCTCAGTCCTTGACGTAGCAGCTCTGGGTTCGAGTCTGACCTGAGGCCATTTGCTGCATGTCTTCCCCTCTCTCCCCCCTTTCTTGTCTACAGCTGTTAATCTATTAAATGCTAAAAAGCCCCAAAAAATTGTCTTTAAAAAAAGAATATATATATATACATACATACATACAGGTACTGGTCATATAATTAGAATATCATGAAAAAGTTGATTTATTTCAGTAATTCCATTCAAAAAGTGAAACTTGTATAATGTATACATTCATTCCACACAGACTAATATATTTCAAGTGTTTATTTCTTTTAATTTTGATGATTATAACTGACAACTAATGAAAACCCCAAATTCAGTATCTCAGAAAATTAGAATATTGTGACAAGGTTCAATATTGAAGACACCTGCTGCCACACTCTAATCAGCTAATTAACTCAAAACACCAGCAAAGGCCTTTAAATGGTCCCTCAGTCTAGTTCTGTAGGCTACACAATCATGGGGAAGACTGCTGACTTGGCAGCTGTCCAAAAGACGACCACTGACACCTTGCACAAGGAGGGCAAGACACAAAAGGTCATTGCTAAAGAGGCTGGCTGTTCACAGAGCTCTGTGTCCAAGCACATTAATAGAGAGGCGAAGGGAAGGAAAAGATGTTGTAGAAAAAAGTGTACAAGCAATAGGGATAACCGCACCCTGGAGAGGATTGTGAAACAAAACCCATTCAAAAATGTGGGGGGGATTCACAAAGAGTGGACTGCAGCTGGAGTCAGTGCTTCAAGAACCACCACGCACAGACGTATGCAAGACATGGGTTTCAGCTGTCGCATTCCTTGTGTCAAGCCACTCTTGAACAAGACACGGCGTCAGAAGCGTCTCTCCTGGGCTAAAGACAAAAAGGACTGGACTGCTGCTGAGTGGTCCAAAGTTATGTTCTCTGATGAAAGTACATTTTGCATTTCCTTTGGAAATCAAGGTCCTAGTGTCTGGAGGAAGAGAGGAGAGGCACAGAATCCACGTTGCTTGAAGTCCAGTGTAAAGTTTCCACAGTCAGTGATGGTTTGGGGTGCCATGTCATCTGCTGGTGTTGGTCCACTGTGTTTTCTGAGGTCCAGGGTCAACGCAGCCGTCTACCAGGAAGTTTTAGAGCACTTCATGCTTCCTGCTGCTGACCAACTTTATGGAGATGCAGATTTCATTTTCCAACAGGACTTGGCACCTGCACACAGTGCCAAAGCTACCAGTACCTGGTTTAAGGACCATGGTATCCCTGTTCTTAATTGGCCAGCAAACTCGCCTGACCTTAACCCTATAGAAAATCTATGGGGTATTGTGAAGAGGATGATGCGATGTGCCAGACCCAACAATATGTGTGTATGTATATATATATATATATATATATATATATATATATATATATATATATATATATATATATATAGCACTATTTCCGTTTATTACTAACTAATATTACTAACTCTCCACACATTTACAGGACACAAAATTTGATTTAAAAACATTAGGCTTCAAATCAAACCAAGGCTGTCGTCAATGTTCTGCCTGGGTGATGAAGTAGAAGAAGGTATACTTTATTCATCTCTCAAGGGGAAATCAAGGGAAATTGCCTTTTATAAATCAGCTTGTTCTATAATTTAATGGATCAAAAACACAAACAGATGCACAACCAGCACACCCATTTCATCTGACCTTAAGTTGAACCTAGTCATCGCTGACTGTTGTGCTAAAATATACATACACACACACACACACACACACACACAAACTCTATTGATACCACCAACAGGTGGTTGATCTGATGAAAACAGAAACTTGTTTTGTTCTCATTTAAAAACACACACACACACACACACGTTTGTTTCACTATCTTTGTAGGGACCCGTCATTGACATAATACATACCCTAGCCCCTTACCCTAACCTTAACCATCACAGCTAAATGCCTAACCTTAACCCTTACCCTCACCCTAACCATAACCTAATTCTAACCCTAATCCTAAAACCAAGTCTTAACCCTCAAACAGCCCTTTAACCTTGTGGGGTCCAGCATTTTGGGCCCCACAAGGCTGTGCAGACCCCACAACCCCACGAATATAGTAAAACAAGCACACACACACACACACACACACACACACACACACACACACACACACACAGACAGGAAATAGCATTATGCAGCAATGATTACATAACCACACACCTGCCTCAGGCAGTGTAAAGCTTGTCATTGAGTATGCATTTCAAAGCCTCCATTAGTGTGTGCAGTGCAGTCAACAGACATAAACTCGTTCCCAAGATGACACACTCTCCATTTTGCCACTGCACACGGATTCAAACAGGGAATCAAACTAGGGACTTTGCAGCACTGTTGACAAAGAACTCTTCAGATCTTCAAAAAATTTGTTTGTAGGACAATGGAGACGATGTTTCATACCTACCTAGTTATACCTACCTGAAGAATGTACTTTTGACATTAAACCTGTAAAAGAAAACATACTTACCTTTCCTTTTGTATATAGTACCTGTTAGAACAACAATTGTTTATATTTGTATATTGTAAAAAAATAGCTGTTATAGTTTTCTAGTGTTTACCGCAACCGCCGCTAGGTGTTAGTACAGACCACAGCATCGCTGTAGTAGGAGTCAGTAGAAGGAGAACACAGGCATTCTGGGTGGTAACCATGGTAATGCGGGTGTGTTAAAATGTATGCCGTGCTTTACATTACAACAACCGGTCATGTAACAGTAGTTTTGATGCCTAAACTCAACCGTCATGTAACAGTGATGGTCATGTACTGGTCACAAACTATCCTTCACGTAACAGTAACAATCATGTACCTCTCACCGTTTCACAGCGTTAAATATAAACGCCATATTTCGTATGATAACACAAGAATCCGTTGATGAAAATACATTGGCCAAGTGACTGAATACAGCTCCTCAGAAGTCATGTCCTCATCAAAAAGTTGCCAGCTTCACACACTTTTCTAAAAGTTGGTGCAGGCTTCAAGACTTTTAAAATCCCATAATTACTGAACGGCGTGGTCTACATGTATCATAACAATCTTCTGCATCACATTATAACTGTTGGCATGTTAATGTGAGGGTGCACAAACACAATCTCAGATGAGGTACTGATTACAAAATGTTTCCAGATGGAAAGATCTGTGACTTGTTGAATGATTGCAACAAAACCTGCTTCCACTTTTAATGTTTAATGTGTAATATTAATTCAATTGTATTGTACACACTTGTTATAGTGTCTTACATATTTTTATTGTAATGTGTCTATTCTTTATTCATGTTCATGTCTGTTGCAATACTTCCTAACTGTTTATTTCCTTGTAATGTGTTTATGTATGCACCAAACACCAGTAGGCGGTGCTTTTATACCGGTTGATCACAGAATCAGTAAGTTTTTTAACACATACAAAGAATTTGTTTTGGTGTAGTTGGTGCACGTCACACTCTAGATTGAATATTAAACAATATAAGTATAAGTATATGTACACAGTATGTATTAAAATAAAAATAAAAAAGCATAACAGCAGAGAGAGTACAGTGGCATGTAGAGCCAGAGGTGGAGTGTGGAGAGAGTCAGGGTGGTTTCCGGGACTTGTTAATAAGGCTAGTGGCAGATGGGAAAAAACTGTTCATGTGACGTGAGGTTTTGGTCCTGATGGACCTCAGTCTCCTGCCAGAGGGGAGTGTCTCAAAGAGTTTGTGTCCGGGGTGGGAGGGATCGGCCACAATCTTTCCAGCATGCTTCAGAGTCCTGGTGGCGTAAAGTTCCTGGAGCGGCGGCAGATTGCAGCCAATCACCTTCTCAGCTGACCGAATGACACGCTGCAGTCTGCCCTTGTCCTTGGCAGTGCTAGCAGCGTACCAGATGGCGATGGAGAATGTGAGGATGGACTCAATGATGGCTGTGTAGAAGTGCACCGTCATTGTCATTGTCATTGTCTCTAATCTCGAACACAACCTGCTCCCAAGCAGGTTAGGTGTTCAGCATAAGTTATCACGGCAATTTAACCTATCAAGTGACCCCCACCGTCGTGATTCACAAAACCCTGGGTTGTACCTGAAGTTACCGTGGTAACCCCAAATCTTGCTTCATAGTACATGCCTCAAGGCAAATTCCTTGTAAGTGAAAACATACTTGGCATTAAATCTTATTCTGATGCTTAATTATGCTGATGATGGAAATGACTATTTATTGAATAAACAGAGATGAAATTAATTTTCCTTTAATACAGAAAGCATATATTTATCTTCACATGAAAGAAGCTATAGCTGCTATTTGTAGCATCCTTTAACATCACTATCAAATAAATTGTTTAATTACTTTCAATGGAAAGGGTGAGAAGGAAGGCAAAAACCAAGAGCAATACAGTCAAGACAATAACACAGATGTTCAGACATATAAACAATGAAATGCTTTTATTATCACTGGCCTATGTACAAAATATTTTGTATACTAAACAACTGGGTAAACAGGGGTTTTTGAGGAACACTTTCCCCGACTCAAGCTTTGAGCTATTCCATTTTTTAAATCAGTGTTGTTTTGTTGCTGAGCCTTAATTAACACATCAAAGAGCGCCAGTGTCCTCTGATGCCATCACCCCGAGGGTAAGTAACTTGAAACACCTTTGAAATTAAATTAAGCTGTGAACTGTGAGGATCTCATTGTGGTTTGTGTTAGCTGTGTTGAGATTAGTAACATTGCAAGTTAAATCTGCAGTGTTTTTCAACCGTCCCAGTTCATGCTGCTCTACCCCCTAAATGTTCCCATGAGGAGCTTCAGTGGTGAGGCTAACAGCCAGTGTTGTAGTAACCCACATCGGTCTCGGTCTTAAGACCGCTTTTTAAAGGTCTCGTCTCGGAATCGACCGTATTTTTACTCGGTGATGACTCAGGATTTTATTTCAAGACTGGTCAAGACCACAACTGCAGGGATATCACTGAATTGCCTGTGCATTGTCTAATTTTTGTGTTAACATCATAACTGGGATTGGATGTGAACTTCCTGCTTCAACTGCAACCAGTAACATGACTCATTTCTAATTTGAAATTTGTAACTGTTAACCCCCTCCCCCCCTTAACACGCACTCTCAAGAAAGTGAATGTGGGTTAGGGATAGCTCTGACGGTGGTCTGGTCTTGGTCTTGTTATCTTTGTGAGCACCTTAAAGGATTAAAAGCATTTTTTTTTTATATTTATATATGCTCATCACACAAACACACACAAATACACACACACACACACACACTTATCACTGGTCGTTTACTCACAACTCTAAATAATCTGTTTAGGCACATATTGCGTAGCTTTTAGACACCTCCAACGGATATAGATTACTTGATAAAGCCTTATGATTCAAAGTTTCCTATGATGATGAGATAAAGAAGTCGTTAAAACCACAATTTATAAGCTGCTGATGAGGGCTGGCGTAGAGTTTGAGGTGAGTGGTGTCAGTGTTTGTCGACACTCACAAGAAGACCTCAGAGCAGAATGGCTGCAGCCGCAGAGCTCTCCTTCCTGCTGTTTGCTCTCATCAACATTCATGCAGAAGAACTTAACATCATCCTAAAGGAAAGGGGCTCTTACACCTTCAACCTCCCCAAGAACACCAACTCCTGCCTGATCTCCAGATCTGTTGGTGAGGATAAGCTCGTCCTGTGGAACACCTCTGACCTCGGGTCCAAGAACTCCACAGTACCTGAAAACTTGAAACAACGACTTGTCAGCACGGTGACCACTTCTTCTTACGCCATCCTTCACCTGACCCATTCAGACTCCGGATTGTACCAAGAGGAGTGTTGGACTAAGGGCAATGTGACACATGAGAAAAACATCAGTATTACTGTTTGTAGTTCAATGGATAAGATGAAATATTTTGAAACGCGATTTAGAGACACAGTTGACCTGCCATGTAAGGGAGCGGCTGACAATCTGGATATCCAGTGGCTCAAACTTAGTGACAGGCAAAAAACATGGACCAGAGTTTTTGGGGACAATTCGACATCAGTGATGGACGACTTTAGAGGAAGATACCAAGTGGTGACAAACACATCAGCTCTTCGTTTATTCAACGTCACAACAACAGATCTTACAGTGTACGCTTGTCTGGTGATGAACCAACAGCAGTGTGTTAGCAGTCACACTGTAGAGTTGAACCTACGATCAGAGATGATCTACCACTCAGTGGAAGAGACGGCTGTGTTGCCGTGCACTGTCACTGATTCCACTGATGACCAGCCCACACTTTGGAAGAAGTTCAATCCAATAACACACTCTTACACCGACCTAGGACAACAAAACCAGACTCTGCATTCGGTGGACCAAAACTACTCGCTGGTGTTTTCATCTCTAACATTAAATCACTCAGGTGTGTACTTCTGTATTGCCTCTATGAGAATGCAAATTTATTATCTGTTGGTGTGTCCCAAATTTGGCCCCCCTGCTGTAGAGCTCTTCTCAGAGGGAGAAGAAGTCACACTCAGGTGCAAAGATTTGGGAGAGGGTAAGGGGCACTATTGGTTCATCAAGTCAAACCGAACAGAGGGAAGAATCTTTGATGTAAGGTCTAATCAGAGCATGAGCAGAGTGAACAGGTACTATAATATTGGGAGCCTGGTTATCTCTAATGTCTCACTGGAAGACACAGGGGAGTACTGGTGTGCAGTTAGATTATATGATCAGTGTGTGTCAAGCAGCAGAACTCTTGTAGTGTACATGGAGCCCTTTGGGATTTACTCCACCTTCTTCAAAATGAGATGCTCAGTGCTCAGTGTTCTGCTGCTGATGCTCTGTGCTGCTGTAGTCGCTGTGAACCAGAGGACCAGGAGAGGAGAGCAGCTTTTAGCTCAGAGAGAGACTTAATATGCATATGTTCATTTCATCATTGGCTTTAATACAGTGTGTTATACACTTGATGTTAAAACAATGGATGTTAGACATTCATGCAAATAAAACATTTGAACATGAACACAAAAAACAGAGAAAGAGAGAGAGATTACAAAAACAACAAACAAAAAACTACATTAACTGTATTTGGGATTATTATTAAAAAAATTATTATTATTGTGGCGCCCTGGTAGCTCACCAGGTTGAGCGTGCGCCCCATATACTACGGCTCAGTCCTTACTGTGGTGGCCCGGGTTTAAAACCCTCAGGAACCTAACCAATCGTCCACGATTGAAAACGGCACCTCTGATTAATATTTAGATAATTTGATAACGGTTGAATGTAGCTACTTACCGATTTTTCCTTAGCCATCACAGGGGTTTCTTTGGTGTCTTTGTAGCCTTTACAGAAGGTTTTCTATCCAGCCTGGAACTTGTGCCTCTTTTCGGAGTTGTTCAGCAATAAATCCAAACTGTTACATCCTAGATTTAGCCACTTGATGTCCATAATTTATCACGTTTTCGGTCATTTCTGCCGCTAGCTTTCAGTGCTACCGTCTACGATATATCTCCCATAATGCTTTGCGAGATTGTGTTGACGTCTTTCAACCAATAGGAAATCGGGTCCGTCATACAAAGACTAAAGAGTGGAAAGATAGATCACTCCAGCGAATGAAAAAAAAAACTTGTGTTTCTGTACTGATGTTTTATTTTAAATCAAATGATTATGTGATTTATTTTTATATAATATGTGAAAGATTCAAATAGTCTTTTATGCATACATATTTGTTGTATCTTGCAGTGTTGTCAGTGTTATATACGTGTTATTATACCTTGGTCTATATCAGTCTATAATCAGTTGTCTGTATAACAAAGATTATAAATAAACAATAACACTTGGGACCCCGTCTTTATTGTTTTAATTTTGATTTCTGATTTTAATTATTGTAAGCAACATATGTATCGGTATGTAAAAAGGTTTCTTATGTTGAATTTAAGTAAGTAAAGTTTATATAGTTTATATATATATATATAGTTATATATATATAGTTTATTTAGTTTAAAGGGGGGTAAGAGATTTTGGTTGACCACCAACGATATATTTATTTATTTTACTGATAACCGATAAAGTTAATTCATTTAAAAGTGTTCTACTTTGGCTCATCTACTGCTCTGTTTCTCCCTCTGCTCCAGTTTCACCCACTCACACCACTGGGTCTCACTTAATGTCCCGCCCACAACTCAATCTGGTTGGCTAGATGTTATACGAGTAATAGCCAATCGACACTCATCAACCTCTCAGGCTCCACTATAGTTGGTCTCGCTCCGGGGGGGAAGTCCCCCTATTTTAATGAAATTAAATGTCCTTTAATGTTAGTCATGTGGGAAACTATAAAGCAATTATTCCTAACCAAAACATGCAGAAACCAACACTGGCTGTTAGCCTCACCACTGAAGCTCCTCATGGGAACATTTAGGGGGTAGAGCAGCATGAACTGGGACGGTTGAAAAACACTGCAGATTTAACTTGCAATGTTACTAATCTCAACACAGCTACCACAAACCACAATGAGATCCTCACAGTTCACAGACCATAATAACCAGACATGGCGGTTTTACATTATGAAAAAAACATCATGGCAACCGTCTTCACACACACACAGACACACAGACACACACAAGGCACAAACACACACTTATTTGTGTGAAGACACGTCAGTCTCAGTGGTTTTAGGTGGTTTATGTGTAAAGGACATAGATTACTTGATAGAGAGCCGGATGCTTCAACGTTTCCTATAAAGATGAGGTAAGGAAGTCATGTTTGTTACAACAAAAAGAAAAAGAGAAGCTGTTGATGAGGGTTAACATGCCGGTCTGACGGCCACATTTTGCTTTATGATGACTCATGCACGAGTTGAAAGAGCTGATGGGAAAACATTTCACTGGAATGGAACTGCACCTCTTATATTTCATGTGACAAATAAACGTGATTGATTGATTAAGAGAAACTGGAGTATTGCTGTGTTCATTAAGCTCGGATGTCGGAGGTCGCAACTGGGAATGTCACCCCCGAGTTTATCGAGTCCCAGTTACAAACATATACATCATGAAATGGAGCCATCGTATTTCAATGGCTGCTGCGTTCCAGTTGAATTGGGAAGTCAGAATAGCCGAGTTCCTGGTTGGAAACTGCAACGCTCCCTGAAGTTGGATTCAACATGGCAGCTCTGAACATCAACAGTAGTGAAAGCTGTATGAATATTCTGTTTTTAGCACTTCTGTCTTATTTGTGTCTCATTAAATCAGCCGTATACATAGTATTGTCCATCTTCTGTCCGTAGTCATGTTGCTACGGTGTTTGCATGTACACAATGCCACATAGTGATTGTTATAAACTTATATTGCTAACAATGGCTAACCTGGCTACAGTATAGAGTAGTTTCTATTGGCCGTCAGGCTAGGGTGGGTGTGGCTTACCTGCGTTATCGCAGCAGCGGTAGTTGACAAAGGAAGTGATTGTGAGCAGTTGCGGGAGAGTTGAGATAGACTGAGGCCGTTTTCGAAATTGCCTGCTACATTCTACAGACGAATGCAGTATGCATTACCTACTGCATTCATCAGTAGTATGCAGTATGAAAACTGTTAAATGGATTCGATGGACATGAAACAGTTTACATGGACGAAAGGCCAAAATGCAGAGAAAAAGCTGGAAAAAATAAATACCCATGTATGTGTGGAGTAGGCTTTACAAACTGAGTGTTTATTCTCCCACATACAGCAGAAAAAAAGTGCTTGCTCACTTGTTTTAAGTTGTCCAGCTGGATATGAACACCAGCTAAATGAGATTTGTGAAGTGAAGATAAACCCGAAAGGGAAAGTAATTGTTATTTGTGTGCCTGCCAGTGTGTGTGTGTGTGTGTGTGTGTGTGTGTGTGTGTGTGTGTGTGTGTGTGTGTGTGTGTGTGTGTGTGTCACATGTGGAAGATGTCTTCGTGCACCTTCAACAACACCTAATTCTGGCTAGAGATGTGTGAATTCTGCCAGATTCATTTGGTGCCAATCCTTGTTGTATGTCTCTCTCACACACACACACACACACACACACACACACACACACACACACACACACACACACACACACACCGTCACTCTCACAGAAAAGCAGCATTTATAGGAGCCTGTTACACGGAGCAATTGAAAATCAAGTGCATGCATGATTGTCATATGCTACATAAACACAGGAAATACACAACGTGCAGCAGCTACAGTTCACATTCACTTTTTAAAACATGCATTAAAAATGAATGTAATGTACCCAAGTGTGTATTTGCATAATACAAATGTTTTCTATAGGCAGTCTTCCAGCTGTTATAAACACGCATGGCTTCACATGAACATCATTGTCAGACAACCACAAAAAACGATTCATGGTTGTTGATGTCACACACACACTAAAACTCTTTGACTGACAAACAACAGGATCAATCCTGTCAACAGATTAAACATAACAGTCAGCTAGACAGAGATACTATACTACCAACCATTACACACATTATACTGGGAGTCAAATTGAGGCATTTATAGCTGCTCATATCCACACATACATTACAATATACACTTGTTATATTGTAAAAGCCTAACTTGTGCTTAAAGGCTTAAAGGAGAACAGGGTCATTTGTTACAGATGTTACATCCCAATTAAATTTACAGCTGTCTACACCTAGTTTATATTTCTCCGAGTCACTTTGCAATGCATGCCACTTATAATTAGGGCAACATTTAATTCTATCAAACTGTGCCTTCAAATTAACTGCTGTCCTGGCAAACTAACGTAAATTAGAAGATTGGAATGTGACAGTATGACGTTGTTTTGAGGGAGTATTTCCTGATGGAGACTTCCATTGCATGACTAAAATGAAGAAAGGAAAAACAGGAAAGATGTTTCCTCACACTGGCACTGACAACTTGCTTCCTGTCAGAACAAGACAGGCTAATCTACTTGTAACCATTAACACTGACACACGCACACTGCTAATCATGCAATCGCTGCACAGTTGAAGCATCTTGTGGGGGACATTTGAGTCGTACAATCGTGACATAATGAGATCCACATCCAGTTAATGAACTCGTCTCATGTCTGAATAAATATCGTATTATTTGTATTTGTGGAGCTCATTATCAGCACATCGGCTCATCCTGAATATGTTGAGACAATTAGGACAAATCTGTAATCAATACTTATGAAGTTTAAAAGCACAACATCATTCATGTAATTAAGCACATTACACTTAAGTGCTTCACCTAAATACATAAATGAAGGATAATCTATGGCGTTGTATCTTTTCACTGGAACACTTGTGTGCTTGCATTTTGGTGTGGATCGACACTATCGCTCCAAAATGCAAAGAAAAACGAAAATGGAAGCGGTCGTTAGGTTAATAAAAAAAAAAGAAAACAATGTGGACAGTGGTGCAAAAGTGCAAAAATAATGGTCTCCTTGTTGTTTACTGTCTCTTGTGTTCTCTGTTGCGTTTTACCCTGTTTTCATCCTTGTGTATGTTTTATGCTTCAGCTTCCTGTTTTATTTTGTAGTCTGTTTTCTCCTAGGTCATGTCTTGTTTTACTTCTTGCCTTTTGTTTTCCCGCCTTTGTGATTGTCTGCCCCACCCTGATGTGTTTCACCTGTTCCTGAGCACTCGTGTCACCTGTCCCTTGTTTCACCCTCATTACCTTGTGTATTTAGTCTCTGTGTTGTCAGATCATTGTATTGTGTGTAATTCTACCCCCTTTGTCCCGGTGTTCCAGTTTTTTGTGATTCCTGAGGCCTGTACTACGAAGCAGGATTTGGCGTTAAAGAGGTAACTTCAGGTTCAACCCAGGGTTTTCTATATCACGACGGTGGATCACTTGTTACCGGGTTCAATCGCATTGGTAACTAATGCTGAACACCTAACCTGCTCGGGAGCAGGTTATGTTGGAGATCAAAGATCAACCGGTATAAAAGCACTGCCCACTGACCCATTCATTCTTGATGACAATGGCGTCACCGTTCTTAGAAGATCCTGTGGAACTTGGTGCGCAGATAGTAAGAGGTGCGCTCAGAAGAGCCAGAACATTTAGAGACCGACAAAACCCTTAGGCATTCCCTGTGAGTATCTTTATGGACGATATAGATATACACGGCACTTATGAAATAGCAGGCAAATATTAACTTAAATTGAAACTCTAGGCCCCATGATGTTCACTGTTGCATATGAAATTCATCATACTCCTTAGGCTTCCCGAGGGTGGTTGATGCCGATTGCACCCATATCCCCATTGCTTAATCTCTGGGGGAGAATGAAGGCGATTTCATTAATCGCAAGTCATTCCACAGCATCAACATTCAGGTAAAGCATAAAGGACAGGCTACATATGTTTGGTCATACTGGTAAAGGAGGAGTCCTTCTAATGCACATTGATGTTTCCCTCACATTAATGCTGTTATGTGGATGGATTTTTAACACAAGATGCTTTTGCAGATGACTTGTGACCATCAATGCTTGGTTACTAGCATTGAGGCAAAGTGGCATGACTCCTGGATATTTGGGGAGTCTGCACTGTGCCACAGATTAGAGCAAGGTATGGCAATTGTAAGTAACATTTTGTGTTTCATTTTATAATACTGATTATGCTAATATTAATGTTCATCTTCAGGGCTCTTCAGTGGATTGCTGGTAGGGGACCGAGGGTATGCCTGACAGCCCTTTTTGATGACCCCCTATCCTGACCCGAACACAGCACCACAGAATGTCTTTAATGTGGCCCTTAGCGGAACAAGGGTCAGGATAGAGATGAACTTTGGCATCATTAAAGCCCGCTTCAACTGCCCGCATGGCAAGTGGCCCCAGACCGGGCTTGTCAAATCGTGACAGCCTGTGTCGTGCTCCACAATGTGGCCTCGATAAGAAAGGAGAGAGCCCCACCTGTCAACCAGCAACCCCCAGATGTGGTAGAGCCAATCACCCTTGACTACCCTACTGGCAGGGCCGTGAGAGAAGCTATTACACAGCAGTTTTTTTGTTTAAGGGGAGACAAAACATGCTAAAACATCATTCTTTCATTGAATTTGGATGCTTTATTTACTTATATAGCATTTTTTTTAAAACAACAAATAGGAAATAAAAAAAATAAAAAAAATGGTGAAAACCCCCACAAAAGACTCAAAGGCACAACAAAAAATCTTCAGGACAAGCCACAAAAACGTAGAAAAAGACCAAAACGTAGAAAAAAGGTTGAAAAAAATGGGTCATGTGTTCTCCCTTTCCTAGGAACACAGAAAAAGAATGTCAGTGTAACCACTGTCCAGTGGGCCGGAGGCAGCAAGAAAAGACATGACGAGAGAGCACAACACCACACGGAGTAAAGAGATGAAAATGAAAGGATAAAAAATGCAAAAGAGAGAATAACTTCTCTAGAGATGGTCGCAGGAAAATCCCCAGCTAATCAGACCGCTTTCCTTTAGCCAACTAACCACAGGGCTACTATATTCTAACCAAACCATCTGTCACAATACAACCTTGCTGCAGCTAGCTAGCTAGCTAGCTATTTAAAGCCATATGTCAATTTGGCTCTCTGCTGCTCACTGTAAGGCTTTCATTGAGGAACCATATGTCCTGTAAATGGCACTATTAACTCAAAGTCACAGATCATTCGCCTTTATCAATGGCAGCTTTTGCTTTCAGTCATCTGCAAATTTATTCTCCACTAATAAATCCTCATAGGCCAGAACTTCCTCACTCACTCCTCGTTTGACTCAACCTCAGGCTAAATTCAAATCTTGACCAATTAGCAAATCCACTAACAGACGACAACAGTCTCCTTTTAGCATGTTTAATCAGAAGGTTGGTGGTTCAAATCCCTCGAATAGCATTTCAACACTAAACACTGTCCACTTAGAAAACTCAGCTATCCTGACCAGAATAGCTGCACAGTAATTCTGTCAGAATGCTTTTATTTCATAGCCATGTCATTTAAATCGCTGCCAAAGCATCACATTGGAGCAAATTGATCAAATCGCAGTTGAACTGGGTGTCAGCGAGATGAGGCTCATCTATCAGAGAAACAAACTTGGTGATGAAGGAAATCAAGAGGTACCAGTCTGTTAACTGCCTGAAGGAAGGCTGGTGCTACTTTTCCTTGTCCCATGGAAAAACCCAAACCAACAATGAACAGCAATAAAACAACTAGTCTCGCATTGCCAGATCTTCTTCCACCGGGAAGGTCTGGCTAGTCCACAAAACATTCTGGGATGGGTGAAAAACGTGCTCTGGATTATTGGCATTGGCATATTTGGCGGCGATGAGCACCTGACGGCGCAACGGTGCCTCTGCAAAATAGCCTCAGGAAGGAACTTGTTTTGGTGGAACATGTGTACGTTCAAAAGTTGTTTTTGTCGTGCAACAGAAAACTCAGATTGGACAGATAGTCCAGCTGTCTCAATTTACCCTGCAGAGATTTGAACATTGGACATTGGTCCCAATTAGTTGGCACCGAGTTTGAAAGAGAATTCTTGAAAAGTAACCACCGTTTGATTGTCACTGGCCTCCATGCTGCTTTCTTACTAAACCCTGACTTCTGGCGTGTTTGTGACGTAGAGCATGACACACAAGAAGAAAAAAAAAAAGGCACACTCATCATCGGCTATTTTTAGCGGGTTTATGCATGTTTTAAAAATGTGCACATATGCGCTAATTTTGGTGAAAAAAAATGGTATAAAAATATTTGACTGTTGTCCACTTTAAACCTATGTCATTTGACCTGCCTAAAGCAGTGTCCCTGCAGCACTTTGTACTGAGGCAGAGCAGAGATGTAAACACTCAGATTTATCCAGCCTGTCCTGGGATGTTAACCAGTGACTGTTCAGTCACGTGTGCACCCCTCTAACCTCTGAGGCCATAGCACTGAGATGTTAGAACATCACTGTCCTGCTCACTGAAGCACAAAGTCATCAGACATTAGCCTGGCCCTGCCCTGTCCATGGAGACTGGGAGGAATGGACTGCTTGTTATGTTGGACGTTACTGTCCAGTGCAAAGACAAAGATGACATTGGAACAGTGGAGCGGAGCAGAGGCTATCAGACGGCAGGGACTGGCTTCTCGTTAGGTCAGCTCATTAGAGCACCTCGTTAGAACACGTCCTGCGCCATTAGTTTGGGCAGCTCGCCAGACAGAAATAAATGGAAGAAGTTAGCTTGGTTAGAGGAAGGGACGGTTTCTCTCTAAATCTATTACAGATCTGTCTGTCTGTCTGTGTGTGTGTGTGAATACCTCATTGTAAGCCCCATTAGGTGATGCCTGGTGGCAAATAGAATTGTGAGAGAGAAATAGAGTGGGAGGACGAGACATAATCAGACGAATGCTGCCAATTAGACATCTGTCGCCTTAAACCTTCAGATCAAACATGTGAATCAGACACCTGATGAAAAAAACATACATGCTGTCGGGTTTGGATAGCATTTCAACAAATTTGAATCCAACTATAGAATCCTAATCCTTTTCAATCCTTTACCGGATATATTTTTGTTTTTGTTTTCAGCTATCATTTTAAGTTTTTCACCCCCTGAGGACGACAATGTCTTATCCAACAGCAATTTACATGTTTTATGTCATATTCAATATCTCCAGAACAATACAGTGTAGAGAGTTACTTTTTTTGTCTACAAATTCTACAATTGTTTGTACAGTGGAGGGAAGTGGAGATGAGTCGGCCATTTTACAGTCAGTGGTGTTAATGAGGTCTTCCATGCAATTGTAGGCCTTCCAGAAGCTTTGTAATCCATCCTGGAACTACAGCGTCTTTGTACAATAAATCCATAATGATGAATCCATAAATCAATTTACGTAATGTTAGATATCTCCGCAATGCTTCAAGCTAGCGTACTTCTGCTGGGCCTTTCCAAAGTGGGCTTCCGTGCGATTGTAGGCATTCCAGAAGCTTTGAAATCCAGCCTGGAACTGCAGTGTCTTTAAGAGACTTTGCCCAAAAATTCCTAAATGATAAATCCACAGCTGAATGGTTATTTGTTCATCTTTTTGTGTGAAAAAGTATTTCCTGTTAGCACTGGCCATCTTGAGTTCCAGTCCCAGTGTTTGTTTTTGTTTGAAGGACTAACAATTGTTTTGGTTAGTGTGACAATATGTTATCCAACAATGATAAAATAATAAGACCCAGTAAGACATACTAAGACGAGTACCATAGTCTTACCCATAGTAGGACCCAAGTTTTAATAAACCAGAATTATTCTTAAAGTAGAAATGCAAAAATCCTGTATGTGTCCCTTCAATGATTTTATATTATTGCTATATTGCAAGATTTCATTTCCTGTTACATTCCAAATAAAACTGCCATCTTCTAATTGAACTGCCTAAGA
This sequence comes from Sander vitreus, assembly GCF_031162955.1. NCBI lineage: Eukaryota > Metazoa > Chordata > Actinopteri > Perciformes > Percidae > Sander > Sander vitreus. The sequence goes on along the minus strand of NC_135857.1, from coordinate 33,253,462 downwards.
GTGACATTGTAAAACTAAGATGCAAAAATGACTCATCCACTTAAAAGATATGAACGGACAAGAGAAGAGAGGGACAGAGAATAGAGATGATGTTTCAAATCCAGACTCTCTCTGCAATGCACCTATAGCCGGAGCAGCTGTGTTACCATATGAGATGAAGGATCAAACCATCTATGGATGAAAAAATGATTTTAAAAGCTGAGCATATTTATAAAACAGGACGTCTTAGTTACCCAGACTGCAGGTTCTGCATCTCCAAACCAGTACATTTATCATGAGTGAAATGACCAGAATGACATTTTCCCCTGACACCAGAGTGACAAGTGTCGTAAATCAGATGAAGTGATCCTGCAGTTCTGCTGTTTAACGTGCTGCACACCAGTGAAAATGTCAACAGGATAATGGGCATTTTACAGAAAGTAGACTGGGGAATGTCTGCCCTCAGAGAGTGTGAGATGCTGAGGAACCAAAAGGAAAAGAGTGAAGACAGAAACTGACTGACTGATATTGTGAGTGTTTCAGCTACATGGGGCAGGGTTTGTCATGTTATCTCGAACCTGGAAACCAATGTGTGCAACCACAATCCCTATCTCTCTTGGCTTGTAATGCTTGAATGCTTGAAAGTGGCCAGTAGTGAAATCAGTGAATGAACGGAAGTGTAGAGAGATGAACTGAGAGTGAAGGTGTGTTCTGATTGCCTGGGTCCAGACCTTTGAATCCTCCCTACTCCACTGAGCTGACAATTCTGTCTGATATCAGCGTTCTAAGTGAATGCAAAGTCAATTTTTGAGTTGTAATTGACAAAGTCAAAACACCCAAATCCACTCTAAAGTGGCACAAATGGAGATGAAGACACGTCCATGCGAGTTGGAGTTTAATAAGGTTTCTATGTGAGGAATGAATTTAAGCTTATTTAACACCAATTTGTTAACGAACAGAGACAAGAGTACAAGAAGATAAACTTTCTGTAACAGAATTGTGTTACCATTCTGTGTCTTTGTAGTCTCAACACAATGAATCGTACAAATTGGGACTTTCAAACAGTCTTCAGTCATTTCTGATGTTGCCTTCACATCTTGCTTACTTTGCCACCTCTGAACATTTTGTCCAATCACTGCATAAAGTGAGCATGATTGTTGGATTGTCGGTTACAGGACAATTTCAACTTCTGACAGGTAGCCATAGCCGAGATGCTTTCTGGCGATCCGATAACCTCTTTGTTTGAAGTCAACGTGTAGCTGCTGTCAAACAGATCAATGCAATAAAAGTATAATTTCTAACCACTACTGGCTGCTGTTTGACTTGATGTTGCATTTTAAGGAATGGCAGATGAGTGATGCTAAAAGGCAAAAAGAGAAACTGCACTGTCATACGTGTCAGTGGGCTGAGTTGAGATAACAATGAACCCTCAGAATCACAAAGACAATCCTAACCATATTAAAGCTAAAGATATTCATATTTTGTTTTTCACTGAGGCTCTTGCACACATTGACTTACAATGAGGACTTCAGTGGAGAAATTCAGTTTCTAGACCAGCATCATTTCGAGCAACCAGCAGTAAGGTGTGTAAAGTTCAGAAGCAGAGCGTAACCCCTGAATGAACCTTTAATGGAGACAAATGAGCAAAATAAGTAAAATTATAAAGGTAAATAAAGCTAAGGAGACAGGTGGAAGGGATTTCTTAAAAGATTATGCCTGTGTGTATGTTGTGTCAATGATCTAGGTTGCCTCTCTCCTTCACATTTGTCATGCTGCTGTCAGCTTTGGTAAAAGAATATCAGGGCTTATTCTTACTTCAGAGGAAGCCATTAGCTGCCACCTTCACTTACAAAATGTGTTTTTACACATGTACTGCAACCCTGAATTGATCTAGACGTTACACAGAGGTGCTGTATGTGAGAACGCAAATGTCTGAATCAGTTGGATCGGACATTAAACAGAATTTATCCTGCCAGCTCCTGAGTACAAAGTCTGTGTAATGTCCGATTTAGCCCATATGTGAATAAAGCAAATCATCGTCCGGAAAATTCACAGCGAGCGAGTGGGCGTGTTGATGACATTTCTATCGTGCCGCTGGCGCCAAACCGGAAGAAAACAAACATCCGAGGGTGAAGAAGAGTAATTTACACAAAAACAGAAATGTAAAAGGCCTAACTGGAAGGAAGACAAGATTTGGAAACCTCTGTCTGTAAGGGCCAACGCCGAAACTGTCAGACAAATTCAAGGAATGACAAGAGAACGTTGTTTATGACCAATTACGAAAAGACTCTGAAAGTGGGTGCTGTTATCGCGGCTCTCCCCCGTCTCTATGACAGCAGGGTTGTCACTCCGCCTTTTAGTGTGGCTGTTCGTAACTGTGACGGCTCCTAGGCCTAAAGACCTATTAAAGTGCTCATATTATGCTTTTTGGCTTTTCCTCTTTCCTTTATTGTGTTATATATCTTTTTACAATATAAATATACAATTATGAACCTAAAAATGAGCATAATATGAGCACTTTAAGTCCCTTTGGTTGCTGGGATCTGGGGATTGGCTAATGAGGACTGATGATTGACACCTGGATGGACTGATTGCTCACATGTCCATAAATAGGAGTGCCTGGGCAGTCACTCTTCCTCTCTCCCTCCTCAAGGTTGCTTGGTTTGTTTGGACCTTTGAGCCAGGTCACATGGGGGCTTGTTATATTAGATTTGGTAGGAATTCTTTTCCTTGTTATGTTGGGGTGGAGTATCACATATGACCAAGTTTAGTTTGAAGACCTTAAAGGAGGGTTTTTCTTTTGCTCAATGTTTTGAGGTAAACAAGTAGTGCTTAAATGTTTGGTATGGCCAAAGCCGGTCTACGGAAAGCCTTTCCACTCCCTATTCAGCCCCATTGTATCAAATTTGGTTGCAGTTCCACCAGAGTTCCACTGGGGATGATCACGGTCCAGTGCTAAATGAATGGGAGTCTATGGAGCTAGACGGCTAAATTTGTCTCTTTCGCCTGATTGTCATTGAGGAATCTCAGGTTTGATTGTAGTTTTTGCAAGTTCAACATGGATTATAGGTCGAAAAGTTGAATGAACGAGTACTTGTGTCCTTTGGATTTCTTACAGGTTGAGTCGTTGCACATAACATGCTAACATTCTGCTAATGAATGCTGATTGGTCAGTGAAGGACTGATTACGATCGGAGATCCCGCTTGACGGCATCTAATGCAGAACCAGAATGTCAGAGTGAATATTTCGGCGTGGTTTTTAAAACATTAGCGATCCTCTTTCTAGCACGTGTATTAACAGCTGACAGGTTAGAGTCTAACCTGTCAGCTGTGTTGTATTAACAGGGAGAGGCTAACCTGTCAGCTGTGTTGTCAATGCTTCGAGAGAACAAAGGAAGCGACTCAGAGCTTGCCGTAAAGCAGTATCTCTGGCCGTGTATGACGTCATTGACATTTTAAAAGGCTTTTTAGAACAAAAAAGCCACTTTAAAATAATCTAACACCCAGCAGTGTGTATTTTCTTAGCCTCCCCTTTCTAATGCAACATTCAAATTACTAGACAAAAAATGATATCCTGAGAAAAGTGGATTTTGAGGGGTATAGCTCCATAGAGTCCCATTCATTCTGCACTGGCCTGTGAGCGCCCCCTATGTGGAACTGCAACCAGTTCAGAAACCAGAAGTAACAAGGGAGTGGAACTTCTTCCCTTATTAGAAATTCTTTGGCATGGCCTTGTTTTAGGTGGCATTCTCCTCTGAGGTTTGGCAGCAGGTTCTATTAGAGTCTGTTGCTTCTTTAGTGTGACGGGGAAAGGGGTTGGAGCTATATGCTCTGGATCACATCCGTGGTGTTCTGAGGGTAACTGCATAGCAGGGGCTTTTTCAGACCCACTGGTTTATAGTGAATAAATAAACGCCACCTGTACATGTCCGAAGACTAGGGATGAGTTTAGTTAGCTAGTTTATTGTACTAGTTAATTTAGAATGGGGAGACTCCAGTTTGTTTGGAGAGATAGATAGATAGATATACTTTGAGCCATGTCATGACCTGGCTCAAAGGTATGACAAAATGTGGAGAACACACACATTTGCTCAATGAAATCAAATTCATTTAAATAAACATCTCAGTTTATCAGTAATGTGTGTAGTGTATGGATGTGTGTAGGTGTAGCAATGTTAGAACGCAAAAGTAACTCAACCCAAAGTCCAAACAAACCAAGCAACCTTGAGGAGGGAGAGAAGAAGAGTGACTGCCCAGGCACTCCTATTTATGGACATGTGAGTAATCAGTTGATCCAGGTGTCAATCATCAGTCCTCATTAGCCAATCCCCAGATCCCAGCAACTCTGTCTGTAAGGGCCAACACCGAAACTGTCAGACATATTCAAGGAATGACAAGAGAACGTTGTTTATGACCAATTACGAAAAGACTCTGAAAGTGGGTGCTGTTATCGCGGCTCTCCCCCGTCTCTATGACAGCAGGGTTGTCCCTCCGCCTTTTAGTGTGGCTGTTCGTAACTGTGACGGCTCCTAGGCCTAAAGACCTATTAAAGTGCTCATATTATGCTTTTTGGCTTTTCCTCTTTCCTTTATTGTGTTATATATCTTTTTACAATATAAATATACAATTATGAACCTAAAAATGAGCATAATATGAGCACTTTAAGTCCCTTTGGTTGCTGGGATCTGGGGATTGGCTAATGAGGACTGATGATTGACACCTGGATGGACTGATTGCTCACATGTCCATAAATAGGAGTGCCTGGGCAGTCACTCTTCCTCTCTCCCTCCTCAAGGTTGCTTGGTTTGTTTGGACCTTTGAGCCAGGTCACATGGGGGCTCGTTAAATCAGATTTGGTAGGAATTCTTTTCCCTTGTTATGTTGGGGTGGAGTATCACATATGACCAAGTTTAGTTTGAAGACCTTAAAGGAGGGTTTTTTCTTTTGCTTAATGTTTTGAGGTAAACAAGTAGTGCTTAAATGTTTGGTATGGCCAAAGCCGGTCTACGGAAAGCCTTTCCACTCCCTATTCAGCCCCATTGTATCAAATTTGGTTGCAGTTCCACCAGAGTTCCACTGGGGGTGATCACGGTCCAGTGCTAAATGAATGGGAGTCTATGGAGCTAGACGGCTAAATTTGTCTCTTTCGCCTGATTGTCATTGAGGAATCTCAGGTTTGATTGTAGTTTTTGCAAGTTCAACATGGATTATAGGTCAAAAGTTGAATGAACGAGTACTTGTGTCCTTTCGATTTCTTACAGGTTGAGTCGTTGTTGCACATAACATGCTAGCATTCTGCTAATGAATGCTGATTGGTCAGTGAAGGACTGATTACGATCGGAGATCCCGCTTGACGGCATCTAATGCAGAACCAGAATGTCAGAGTGAATATTTCGGCGTGGTCTTTTAAAACATTAGCGATCCTCTTTCTAGCACGTGTATTAACAGGGAGAGTCTAACCTGTCAGCTGTGTTGTATTAACAGAGAGAGTCTAACCTGTCAGCTGTGTTGTCGATGCTTCGAGAGAACAAAGGAAGCGACTCAGAGCTTGCCGTAAAGCAGTATCTCTGGCCGTATATGTGTATGACGTCATTGACATTTTAAAAGGCTTTTTTAGAACAAAAAAGCCACTTTAAAAATAATCTAACACCCAGCAGTGTGTATTTTCTTAGCCTCCCCTTTCGAATGCAACATTCAAATTACTAGACAAAAAATGTTATCCTGAGAAAAGTGGATTTTGAGGGGTATAGCTCCATAGAGTCCCATTCATTCTGCACTGGCCTGTGAGCGCCCCCCTATGTGGAACTCTGGTGGAACTGCAACCAGTTCAGAAACCAGAAGTAACAAGGGAGTGGAACTTCTTCCCTTATTAGAAATTCTTTGGCATGGCCTTGTTTTAGGTGGCATTCTCCTCTGAGGTTTGGCAGCAGGTTCTATTAGAGTCTGTTGCTTCTTTAGTGTGACGGGGAAAGGGGTTGGAGCTATATGCTCTGGATCACATCCGTGGTGTTCTGAGGGTAACTGCATAGCAGGGGCTTTTTTCAGACCCACTGGTTTATAGTGAATAAATAACCGCCACCTGTACATGTCCGAAAGACTAGGGATGAGTTTAGTTAGCTAGTTTATTGTACTAGTTAATTTAGAATGGGGAGACTCCAGTTTGTTTGGAGAGATAGATAGATATATCTTTGAGCCATGTCATGACCTGGCTCAAAGGTATGACAAAATGTGGAGAACACACACATTTGCTCAATGAAATCAAATTCATTTAAATAAACATCTCAGTTTATCAGTAATGTGTGTAGTGTATGGATGTGTGTAGGTGTAGCAATGTTAGAACGCAAAAGTAACTCAACCCAAAGTCCAAACAAACCAAGCAACCTTGAGGAGGGAGAGAAGAAGAGTGACTGCCCAGGCACTCCTATTTATGGACATGTGAGTAATCAGTTGATCCAGGTGTCAATCATCAGTCCTCATTAGCCAATCCCCAGATCCCAGCAACTCTGTCTGTAAGGGCCAACACCGAAACTGTCAGACATATTCAAGGAATGACAAGAGAACGTTGTTTATGACCAATTACGAAAAGACTCTGAAAGTGGGTGCTGTTATCGCGGCTCTCCCCCGTCTCTATGACAGCAGGGTTGTCCCTCCGCCTTTTAGTGTGGCTGTTTGTAACCGCTACACTATAATCACTTTTGGCTTTTGACATGCTGCAGAAAGTTAATTTCGAGCATACACCCACCTTAAGCCTCTCAGAAGTGCTGGCTTACATTCTGATCAACAGAGTTTTGGGTCCATTCCCAACAAACATGTAAATCTCCGGTCCCAACACCAACCACAGCAGGGACTTCTACGGCCCAGGAACCAAAACTGGAACTAGATTCCTGTAGTCGAAATGCAGGTAAAGGTCCTGAGTTCTAAAAGAGTTCTGGAAACATTCTTGTGGCTGAAAAGGGCCTTTGCCATCCCAAAGCAAGGGGAAATGTTAATGTGAGGATTAGGCAGCCCTCATTTACAATGACATCGAGTTACAAAGAAAACAACACAGAATAGAAAGGAGCACCATCATAAGAACATAGAAAGACACCAAAACATTCCGAAATGGAGAAACAATTTGAAAAACGGATCAGAATAACCAGGATGCAAAAGAAATACAACTATGTAAAGCAATTACAAGTAGAAGTCTGGAGGTCCAAAATCAGATTTCTAAAATGTCCAAAAGGCACAAGTGAGTTAATTTTAAGCCGTTGATTGACCCGTCTTCTGTCATGAGAGGAAATAAAATTGCATACATGCAAATACAAATGTGTTATTGATTTTCTAGCGTTTAATTGTGCATTTCTGTTGTCATTTGCGAAAGCACTTTGGGATACATTTGTATTAAACATGCTTTATGAATAAACCTGAACTCTGTGATTGCAGAGCAGCAGCAGGCATGTGGGACTGAGCCATGACCAACACTAGCTTTTTATAATTTAATACAAGGCATTGCAGTCAGCCAGGAGAGGGGAATTTAGGAGAACTGGGTGACATGGGAGAATTTGGGGAGGCAGGATGCAGCTTTCTGGATGAGTTGTTGCGATTGAGGCAAGTTTTTTGGGACAGAAGTGGGGGAGTTGCAGCAGCACAGATGAGAGTTGGACTGATTCCCCAGTGGGAAACAATCGGATGTTTTCCACTGTAAAAACCCTGCAGAAGCTCAACTAACAGAACAAGTTTGAGGACCGGTGCTGTATAATATATGCTCTCCTAAAACAGACCATGGAGTGTCTCAACTCGGACGCCCTCTTGTGAGGGTTCATCATCCGCCTCTTGCATAATGCATCCAAAAACTCAGCCCCCCAAAAGACTGCAGCACACACAAACAGATAATACTTATCCTCTAGAGAATGGGAGGTTCATTCTGTCTCCTTTCTGATGCCATGAATACCAGTTTGAAAACAGAGCAAATGTTGGCAAAGTCTACATCTGCTTTGATGATAACAATGTTTTTTTACGTGACCTCCAGACATCTCTTTGGTTTTACAAGCCAATTATGAAGAAAGGAGGTCCATGTCGAGTCTCAGATTGAGGTCTCTCTTTCTCTTGACTCTATGCCATTTTCTGCTCATTTATCCTCCAAATCTCTCTCCTCTCACTCTCTTTCTGGCAATAACTCACTTTTATGTTTGTCTCTCTCACTTCATTCCTCCCTAGGGCCAGATGCATAAAACTGTGTTCACAACTAAAAGTCTGAGGCCGTTCAATGAGGACAGATCAAGTAGGTATGTATACCATAATTTTTCAGGCATTCATACATATTGCCACAAAAAGTAATGCACTTTAATTTAAATGTGTTCCATGTATTTTTTTTGGCTTAATGCAACACATTGACTGCTGCTGTATAAGAGAGCAAATCACCATGGAGAGGGATGGTCAGGTTGGATGGATGGATATGTCATAAAGCACAGGGCTGTCAAGCGGGGGAGCGGAGTTTGTGTCCTATTGAAAACACAAGACTTTCACCCAGGAAACACATGTTCATGTACCAGGAGTACTACTAACCACTATCTTAACCCTCTTAGTTTTAACCCAAATGATGGTAACTTTCTGTCGGCTAAACTTAACTGTTATGGCCACTGAAAGGACCGCCACCTCGAGGAGCCCTGTACCCAGCTCCCAGTCACCTTTTGTTGGCTAAACTCAACTGCAACGGCCTCTGAAACCACCAGCACCTCACAGTGACCGGTAACCAGCTCCCAATAACCTTTTTGTTGGCTAAATATGTGACCAGCTGGCAGTCACCTATTTCATATGATGTCCTTCGAATTGTTGTGCATACATTTTCGTATATCATACGAACCCGTTTATGAGAATGCGTTGCATTTCTTGAGGCATCAAGTGAGAAAAGCCCTCAGTTCTTGAAGCTGAGACACATCAACACCAGGAGCCAGATGTATACACAATGCGTACACAGAAAAAACATTCTGCACATAAACTACATTTAAAAAGAACAGAATGATTGAGAATGTGCTCAACTTCATGCAAACTTTAGACCAGAGTACACATGTTTTTATAGAGCAATCAATGGTGACATGTCAGGATGAGGTGGAGATGGACAAATAAGTTGAAAGACTATATGTAATAATAAAAACTTTTTTATTTGGGTTGATAACTGGTTTTACTGATTGTGTATTGCAGTATACACATCTGTAGAAACTAACATTGGATGTATCATTTTATTTTCCTGTGTTTTAGGATGTTTTTATGTATTGTGACACTGGGACTATGAATCTGTTCTACTATGAGCATTGTAAACTAAATCATCGATTTCCTTAATAAAGTTTTGTAATGCAATAGCATTGGTACATTTACATAAAATGTGTTATGACAGCTGCTACAGCATTGTTGTACAGCCTTGCCGATGCAACATGATAGGTGGAACTGAACTTTGACTGTACAACTGTTGGAGCGAAAATCCCTCCCACATTGATTGAGATTCATGAGAATTATCTATATTATATAGCCTTTTGATTGGCATACAGATCCTTCTGGAATATGGGAAATAAAATAGCTATAAACACAAACACAGAAGTATCTTCATTATTGGATTCTGTCTCTGACTTCACTTTTCTTCTCCACTTTTCTCCTATCACCCTCAGATCGCTCTAGCAAATTGTGTGTACGCTTATCTGTCTTATCGTTGTATACATACCAGCCTTTGTGCAGGGGGAAAGTGCATGCGTGTTGTGTGTTACTGTTTAGAATTCTCTCTCTGTAACTCCATCTCTTTTGATTTAATAGCTTTATTTATCATGTATTATACTTGCTTTCTTGATTAGTTAAACTGTGAACAGAAAATAAATTATACTTCTATGAGAATGTGTGTATGTGCACCTGCGTGTGTGCGTGCGTGTGTTTTCATGGAGAATTGCCCTTGCACACACATTATGAAGTTTTTTTTTTTTTTTTTTTCTCTCTCTCAGTCAATGGAGATAAAGTACTTCAGTAGCAAAATAATGACAATCAATTTCACACTTATCGACTTTACAACCAGCTGCCTCCAGGCAGCAAACCGCTTGTAGCTTGTTGCTGTTTGTTCGATGACAATCCAACGTGTACACACACACACACACACTATATTTATAGACAATTATGCTGCAGTCTAAAGGAATAGAAAATAAATCCATAATTTAATATCTTCATGATCAGAGGGGAGACGGGTTTGTGCGTGCGTACATGTTAGGGAGGTCAACAGAGACCCACCAGCTCATGTTTTCCCAGCACCCCCTTGCAGATTACTTGGTCCATACTTCCTACCAGAGATGTTTACAATTCTCTGAGCTAGAGTCCACATATTTAGCATTCAGCGCTTCTTTTGTTTGGGTCCTTGTTGTTGTATGCCGTTTTTTTAAAGCCAAAGCTTTCGGTGCCGTTGACATGTTTGTTTTCCTTTCTCACGTGTGGCCACGTGCAGCAGATACGTTACGTGTTATGTGTTACGTAGGTAGGTTAGAGGTTATGCAGCGAGGGGAATAACACCCGCACCTCGAGTCTGAGTCTCAAACTCAAGTCCCCATCCCTGACTCCTAGAATTGTGTGTTCTATCCAGTGCGTCATTTATTGAAGAAGGCAACTCTAAAGGGTCTTGAGGGTCTATAGTACAACACTCACGTACCATATGTGCATTGAAATATTTATTGTTCGGGAAGTCATTCCTACACCGCATACTGGCTTCGTAGCACGACTACTCTGTAGAAAGAGTGGACAAATTCAGAGAGAGAGAGAGAGATCCATGCTCATTAAACCTGACCCTCCTGCTTGTGTTTTAATACAGCTGAATTCACAATGTAGTTGTTCACATTTAGATCATCTTTTGTTTCTGTTGTCTGACAACAAAATTCGAGAGAAAACAGAGATATGACCACGGCTGATAAATACTACATGATAATCTGCTGATCAAATCAATAGCTATTTGACAATCAATTAATAAAACCAGCTGTGCTGTGTGATCAATATTTGAGGGATCACAGAGAAAATTAGAGGCGGCAAAGTATGTGTTACCTATCCAAATGGGCTGAAAATGTATGTTTAATGTGCTTATTAAAACATGAAAAATGTCAGTAAAACAATTCTGAACTATATTAGAAATGTGGCGGCTAAAGAGACAGGCGCTTCGTTTCTGAAGCATTTCTAGTGGACATTGAAACTGTGACTGAACTAAAGCCCAACAGGAACGTGACACAGCGGATCCAGTGGACATAAGGCATTACTCTTTTAACATAGAAAATCGGAACATATCCGACAAGTCAGGGTTAGGGTTAGGGTTAGGGTCCATGTGTCATGACTGTGTCACTCTTATGTGGATACCTTTTGTTAGTGTTACCGTTTTGTTCCATGCTGTTCTATTACACTGGTTAAAGGTCAAATTTCACTATAAAAAACAGCATCTCTTTTTTAACTATGGCTCCAGAGTGCTACACAGTATATCCATTTTGGGTAAATCCTAGACGGGGTAAACCCAGCCTGATCTGCCGGCGATTTGATTTCCCCCTGCAGCTCAGGCTGGAAACCTGTACGTTTATCTATCCTGCTTCTGTTACAAATCTGCGGGGACCAATCACAAACCGGCTTATCCACCTGGCGCGCTATTGGCGGGTTTAACACGATAACGATAGAGACGTGACGGCCAGCAGCTTCTTGTTTACATTCAACATGGCGGCCACCGAAGTCGCTGCTGTTTTAAAACATTTCAAAGGCAAGTTTTCTCAGAAAACGGAACAGAAACTTGCTCTGAAACAATTCCTACAAAAGGATGTGTTTGCCTTACTACCGACCGGCTTTGGTAAAAGCCTAATTTACCAGCTAGCCCCGCTGGTGGCCAAAAGAATGGAGCTCAGCTCAAACCCCGTTGTTATACTCTGATTGGTTGAAGGACTATCCAATTGCGTACAGAGTCATTTGAACTATGCCCATTGATCACGTCTCTTGTGCAGTAGAAAAAACAGAGCAGACTCCCCAGACTAATGTTCAATCTTAAAAGATTGAGCTTGGTCTGGTGACAGCCCGACTAGGTAAATCATTTAATATCCTCTAAAATATAAAGAATCCTTACAACTCTCAAAGTTCTTCCAGGCTCAAAGGAGCGCCATAATTTAGTTTCATTTTACAATATCAGTCTTTTGTTGAAGGTGTCACTAACAGATATGATGGATTAAAACAAAGTTATCTGTTTCTCTCTGGATTGTTTTCTCTTCGTCCTGCACCGTCTTCACTGGGAAGAACCAAAGATAGAAAGTGAAGACACTGGGCAGCAACTGGAGGCTGGAGGAAGATACAAAAACAGACACTGACTTATTAAAACAGTCTGTCAGCAAGTCAGACTAACCAGTGGAAGAGTTATTAGTTTCAGGGGGCATTGAACCAACAACCTTTTAGTCACAAGCTCGCTTTATTAACCCTCAGGCAACCACTCCCTAAACTCAAGAGGAATGTTATTTTTCTCGCTATTTTAAAGGAGAAAGTGAGCAACAGGTTGTTTTTTATCACTGTTACAAGGAGAGAAAGGGAGAAAAAACATTGCTTATCGCCATTTCAAACAGAGAAAAAAAGAGGCAGTGTTATCACTGATTCCGATTAAGGAAGTTTATCAGTGCTTCAATATACACAAAAAGCACATTTATCCGTTTAGAAAAAAAGAGATGGTTGGTTTAATCAGTTATTCAGGATAAACGGGGAGACAAAGGTTGAGATATAGAAAGGGGAGGGGGAGATAGAGGGGGAAGGGGAGGACATGAATTTTTAAAAGCACTTCATTTAAGCTGCTCGAAGTTGAGCAGTCACATTAAGAAACAATGCATGTACATGACAGATGAAAAAGGCTTTTTACATCACATTTTACATCAAAAATTTCCACGAAAGCAGGACTTAAAAGCAATCGTCATCATCGTTTAGTTTTATGATCGTTTTGTGAGTGTGAGCAAAATAAAGAAAAGTCTTGGGACTGTGAAAAGACCGGCACCACGGTAATCTTTTCTTGGCTAAATTTACCTGTAAAGGCCGCTAAACTCAGCTGTCATGTGACCAGCCGGCGCCGTAATTTCCTAGAATAACTAAATTGTTGTGCGTACGTTTTTTTTCTTTTTTTTTTTATGAGATATTTTTGGGGCATTTTAGTCCTTTACTTTTTATAGGACAGCTAAATCCATGAAAGGGGAGAGAGAGGGGGAATCACATGCAGCAGATGGCCACAGGTCAGAGTCGATCCCGCGGCCACTGCATCGAGGAGTGAATCTCTATATATGGGCGCGCACTCTACCAGGTGAGCTACCCAGGCGCCCGTGCATAAGTTTTTGTACCATATCATACAAACCTGTTCTTGAGACTTTGTTGACTGTATCAGTCCCCCGAAACAAGTTGCTATTCCAATCATAGTCTATATCGACGATGTTCCACTTCTGGGATTGTTCAGGTGCCGCTGGAAATTTCATCGGTGGATTTGTGAGGACTATGGTTAACTGCTCCTCAGATCTCTGCAGGGTAAATCCAGACAGCTAGCTAGACTATCTGTCCAATCTGAGTTTTCTGTTGCACGACTAAAACAACTTTTGAACGTACACATGTTCCACCAAAACAAGTTCCTTCCAGAGGCTATTTTGCAGAGGCAGGTCATTTTTTCCGGGGCTTAGCGCCGCCCAAGACGATAGTGATTGGTTTAAAGAAATGCCAATAAACCAGAGCACGTTTTTATCCCGTCACAGAATGCTGTGTGGACTAGCCAGACTATTCCAATCACCTTAGCTTTCCGATCCTCTTACGAACATCTTTATGAATACTATTTAAGTAAGTTGTACTTGTGCATGGGGCAGAGTCTCATCAGTATTCTATAGTGTGTATATATAGTAATGTAGCTGCAAGTGAAATAATGCAAAAGGCAGACAATGAGGGGTGCTGCTAGATTGCAGAGAGTGCAAGGACGATAATAGAAAAACAGTTTTCCTACTGTCTGCTGAATTTGCTTCTCAGTTTTGAATTGCACCATCAATAGAGCCCACTAGGTGGAAGTATTGTCTAACGACCCACCAGACCCAGTGATTTTTAATGTTTACATGTCAGGAAACTACATTTCTTGCCGTATTACTGCTACATACTGTATGTTTTGTTTATTTTTTTCATATAGTCAGAGTTGTTTGTTTCCCACCTGGTATCGCAGCTCTACACCCATTCATAACACCAACCTGTTGGATTTGACCTTTCAGTGTTGGTGAGGCAGATGATTCATTTCTTGTCATGTTTATTTGAATAGGGACAGATGCTACATCATAGACATGTGTACAACAAATCTCCAGTGTACAGTATCACAGCATTTATACGTAGCTATTGCTAATTTCCAATGGCCGTCCCTAGGAGGGCTTTTAAACAGTCTTAAAAAACAAACATTAAACATTGCCACATTAAAATATACATAAAGCACATAAACATACAAGGCACATCCCTCTTGACCTCTGAAACTTGCTCTATGAGCTGATTGTTTATCATGACATGACTAATTTGGTTGATGTAGACCGTCTTCCAGAGGAAAGATAGAGACACATTAAGTATCAGGCATGAATTTTCAAGATATTATATGAACATCAGTGCATACCTTAATACAGTATACATCAGCCTCAACATTGTGCTGGAATCAAAGCAGCAACAAGCCACACCATCAGACCAGAGAGAGAGAGAGAGAGAGAGAGAGAGAGAGAGAGAGAGAGAGACTTAAAGGGATAGTTCAGATTTGACGCAGATTGTGGGTGGGTTCATAAGAGGTATATTTCCGTGACACGCGGGACAAGAACGGGACAGTTGGGTTTGGGAAAAGAAGAAGAACGGGACAACTGGGTTTAGGAACAGTGACACATGGGACAGGAACCCCAGTTTCCGGGGTGAAAATCCTGTGTAGTTTGACCCATCCACCATCCCAACCAGCCTCCATATGCGGAATTTCGAAACTTTCATACTATTTGCTACCGTTGTCGCTCTTACTACTGACGCTGACGCTGACAGCCACCGCCCAAGCTTCTGTAATTTACGAGTTGCCACTGCTGTTGCCACAGCAGTATATTGCTTAGCTTTCGTGTCGGTACTACTGCCTGCTTTTCCAAACTGGGGGCGCGCCGACCGCCATCTACTGTAGCTAAAACACTGACTATGGAGAAGTAGCTCATACAACCACACTTCCAAAGTTTCCTTTAAGGAAATGCAGAGGAGGGTGTGGGAGGAGGATGAGAGATAGATGTAGGGGAGAGGACAGGAGAGGTTGAGAGAAAATTATAGGGGGGATGGGAAAATGAGAGGTCCAGATATGACTTGATGCTGTCAGCCAGGTTCAGATTGTCAGTTTGTTCCTCTAGCAGCAGCAACAGGGCTGAAAAGCAGCACAGGACTGACATCTAGTGGAAGGAAAACTAACAGCAGCTGCCTGTATTTCCTATTTTTCCTCCATCCTGTTTTGTGTTTGCTCTCAAGGTACTCCAGCACACATGTCAAGCGTTTGTCATGTAGGGAAATAACTTTTGACTGCATACAAACTGTCAGATCGACACATACTCGGTTGTACTTTTACACTAAGGAGTGAAAACATTCCATCTTTCTTAACCTGCGACATATGACTTCTATCTCTGCTCACACTGAGAACTGTCTGAACCTGTCTGGAGATAATACCAGGAGATGGCGGTCAGGCAGAAACACATGCTGTATCTTCATTAAACACTTATATCTCTGCACTTTGTGAAGACTGTATATCCTGCGTTTGTCACACTCCTCTGGGAGCAACTTGCAAACTGAAAGGAAGTGTTGTCTCTGAGATCGCCCTCCTTATGGATTTCTCTGTGAACTTCAAGTCTGGGGAGGAGGGGGCAGGGGGAGATGACTCTCTCCAGTATTTTGAATTTGTACTGCAGTAACTATTTTAAACACTAGCTGTCAGTATTACATATTGCACCTTAAGTCTTCTTTTGTTTTTGTTTCTTTCCCTCTACTGGCTTTCTGAAGATATAACCATGGCCTTGTCAACACAAACTACCTAACTGTATTTAGACATTGTAAAAGGATGTGATTGGATAAGGCTGACAATGATCATGACATTGGTTCAGTCAAATTTCGTATTCATTTATGTAACTGCCAATGACTACAACATGTGATAATGGTGTATTGGCAAATATAATTGGGATTTAAGCTTTGTATTAATGTTTGCATGTTAACTTAGTAATACATGTGTATGTATGTTTATACATAAAGCCCACACATGAAAAGGTGCCATTGTTTTCTGCATTTTCCTTTTGTTAAATACTTTAACCTTAACCCTAATACTTTGTTTAATACTAAGGTTTTTAAGAAAATCTATACCTCATAGTCAAAATGTCTTCTTTGCAGGTGGAAGTGTGGTAAAACAGTGACGTCACACTCGTCCTCCAGCTGAAAGTCAAGATAGAATGGATAATTTGAAATGTGCTCTGAGTTAAAAGTCTTTTCAGTTCTAGTTCATGCACAAGGGATTGTATGCTTGATAAACGGCCCTTTAGTTATTGAAATAAAGTCCAGCTGATTACACAGGAATCTATTGGCAGTGAACCATTGTATTACTGTAAGAATCCATCACTCAGGCCAGTGCAACAGCATTGATTCATGTGAAAAATTACCCTAATAAAACATATTCAGGGTTGTCAGGCAATTATGACAAATCACTTCACAACCCCAAGTGACATTTGTCAGGCTAATATCTCCTGAGAATGTCCAGCAATGTGTCATAATTGCAGAGATTAGATGGTGATTTTACTCCTTTTACCTTTTTAAAGGTTTAATAATGTGGACGCCTTGAACAACTGCTGTGTTGCGTTTACGTAACAAGCAGGTGACTGGGAAATAAAGATGCCATTGTCCTGCAGCTTCTACAGACTATCAGATAGTACCAAGGCATTAAATGTTCTAATGTGGAAGTAGAGCGTTGATGAAGCATGTATTGGTATATATATATATAATGTATACAGTATGTACCAAACACCACGGGACTCTGGAGCGTATCCAGGCATGAGGGACTGAAGTTGCGGCAGATGTGACGACGTGGTTTTAATAAGCACGGTATTTGGTTTATAGACTGTAATTTGGTATATTGTCTAGATATAGTATATTTTTAGACAATATACTGGGTGGGGCTAGAAGGGGGGCATGGGGTGACACTGCCCCCCCAATCCATTGGGCTAGAGTGCTGTCAATCTGACAGTTGTGATATCTATTGGATCAAAGTACTGTCACTTTTCTGCCTGTGCTGCCAATTTTCCCAGCCCTTGTCACATGACCAATTAATGTTTCCATGATGACTATCTCAAATTCTGGAATCTGGAACCAGCACTGGAATAGTTTTAGTGGCAGACTGAGACCTAGCTCTTCTCCCTCTGAGAAGAGCTCTACAGCAAGGGGGGGGATTTGGGGCACACCAACAGATAATGCATTTGCACTCTCATAGAGGCATAACAGTAGTACACACCTGTGTGATTTAATGTTAGAGATGAAAACACCAGCGAGTAGTTTTGGTACAGTCTGGTTTTGTTGTCCTAGGTCAGTGAGAGAGTGTGATTTTGGTTTAAACCTCCAACGTGGGGGCCGTTCATCAGTGGAATCAGTGACGGTGCACGGCAACACAGCCGTCTCTTCCACTGAGTGGTAGATCATCTCTGATCGTAGGTTCAACTCTACAGTGTGACTGCTAACACACTGCTGTTGGTTCATCCCCAGACAGGTGTAGTTTGTAAAGTCTGTTGCTGTGAGGTTGAATAAACGAAGAGCTGATGTGTTTGTCACCACTTGGTATCTTCCTGTTAGGGTTAGGGTTAGGGTTCATCCGTGAAGAGAACACCTCTCCAAAGTGCCAGACGCCATCGAATGTGAGCATTTGCCCACTCAAGTCGGTTACGACGATGAACTGCAATCAGGTCGAGAGAGAGAGAGAGAAAGAGAGAGAGAGAGAGAGAGAGAGAGAGAGAGAGAGAGATGGTTGAACCCTTACCCTACCCCTAACCATAACACCAGATACTGACTGGTTTTCGTTCGTTTTCCTCCCGGACTCCCTCAATACAGTAAAACTGCACATTTTAGAGTGGCCTTTCATTGTGGCCAGCCTAAAGCACACCTGTGCAGTAATCCTGCTGTCTAATCAGCATCTTGATATGCCACACCTGGGAGGTGGATGGATTATCTCAGCAAAGGAGAAGTGCTCAATAACAGATTTAGACAGATTTGTGAGCAATATTTGAGAGAAATAGGCCTTTTGTGTACATAGACAAAGTCTTAGATCTTTGAGTTCAGCTCATGAAAAATGGGGGCAAAAACAAAAGTGTTGCGTTTATAATTTTGTTCAGTGTATTTATATGAGGCCTTTTTTTATATACATTTCTTAAATAGATCTTTGAACCAGATTTACAGCATCACGGCTCCTTAGATGTCTTTATTGACATGAACAAACAACATGAGGAACACAACAACAACTGGTAAATACAATAAATCACCTCTGATTGTAACTGACAGTCTAAATCACAAAGCAAATTCATCCATAACAGCAGTACATACTGCATATAATAATATCACATTGTGGAATGAAACCTCCCTTTCTGTGTGAGTATTAACTATTATTTAGATATTGCTAACAGGTTTGCAACTGCACATTCTGCTTTTTCCCTATTTTATCTTGAGTGAAAGAAGTGATACAGGAAATGGTCCTCGGTGTATTTATAAAACTCTTCCCAAATCTCATCCTGTAGTTGTTCATTTGGCTGAGTTTCAAATTGTTCTGTCATCTGTCCTGTTTTTCTTTGATCCCTAATGAAGAGGAAATTATATATTTCATTTTAAAAAACCAAGCTCCAAAATATACTGTAATCATGTTCAAACACTTGTTTTTCTCCCTGAAGTCGTTTCTGTTATTAGGGCTGCACGATATGAGGAAAATATGCGATATGCCATAACGTTGTTGAATATCAGAATGACAGTTACATTTTAAAGTGCAGTTTTCTACTGAGATTTTCTAAAAAAAAAAATGAAACTGAGTTTATTTCACGTTATGTCGCAGCCTTTCGCGATGTGTTTACTGCACCAGTTGATAAAGATGATATATTGTGCAGCCTTAATTAATGTTTTTAGTTCAATAGCAAAGATGTCCAAAATCTGACAATATGTGTGTGTCCAAACGCACAATCACACAGTTCTGAACTAGACAGGTGGATGTGATTAAAATGACACGTCTTTCTACATGTCTCTCTTTTTAAACAGTGTTGTCGTCTATCCCAGCTCAGCAGCAGTTACCGGCCTCCTGCGTCTGTTTCTCCCCTCCCAACCATAGGGGGGTGCTGCTGATCTTGGCACTCTGGGCCTCTTTCGACTCGGCCTGTACCCCCCCTCCCTCGCTGGCCACGCGCTTGTGGATCTCAGAGGCCATGGTGAGGAAAGCCCTCTCCACGTTATCAGCGCTCTTAGCACTCGTCTCCAGGAAGGGGATCTTAAGAGACGAGGCCAGGTCCTGCACAAAGACAGAGGGGCGTGGGAGAGAAAAAGGAGGAGGAATGGGAGGAAACGTGAAACATATAATCACAAATCTATTACCCTTGGAGGACAGAAGACACATATCCAAGCAATGTTTGACAACAGTCCTACTCAAAAAGCGATATTACAAAATGTAATTTTAGACATTTATTTACTTTTCTATTCATATATTACACTACTATCCAAATTATCTCTTTATACTGTACATTTTACATACCATATGTAATGCTGTCTCTGCTGTCTTTTTTTAAACTTTATCCTTGCACTGCTATTGTTTTTATATTACTATGTCTTGCACTACCACCATGACACACACTTTCATAGAGCACCTTACTTTTTATTTAGTATCTTTTCTTTTACTGTCCATATTATTCGGGTGGATTTATTATTTATCATCCTGTTTATGATGTATGTGTATGTTGTGTGTGATGTCTTAAGCTACTGGGACATTGAATTTCCCCTTGGGGATCAATAAAGTATCTATCTATCTATCTATCTATCTATCTATCTATCTATCGCTCGCTCGCTCGCTCTGGAACAATTTCGGGTGTCACTATACAGAAAGCCAGGGGCATCGGACTGTGGGGAAAAAGGGGACTGAGTACCCATGGCCCTCATGTGAGGAGGACCCAAAAAGATGCTAGAATGAACAGCTGTGGATGTGGGGAGTTAGTTCTGAACATTTTTATATGAAACACATTGGGATCAGGTTTTATTCAAATACCCTTAAAAGGAGAATTCAAGAAGAAATCTAAAAATGCCTTTAGACCTCAGAGGGTTAATGTGCAAAATCATCCCAACGTTGGCTACCAAAAATACTTCATGACGTTATGCAATCATAATTCTGTTTAAAAGTAAAGTATAAGCACTGGCATGGGCTCATGTAGCATATTAAAAGTGACACCTACTCTGTGTGAAAATGAATCCCTACACAGTCTTAAATTATTGATGATTTGACAATTTAATTTTGAAAGCGGTGTACTTGCTTTATATTCTGCCGGGTATTTTATAACTACACCATCCAAATGTATGAGTTTACATTATGTATGGCATGTAAAAAACTCTGCAAAGTAACTCCATGCATTTTAGACATCAAGTTATGGATGGCAGAGACTTTTTTACAGCTCAACCAGGACAAAAGTAAAGCTCAGAGAGACAAACTCAATGTGAAACTGCACTGGCATTAAACCACGCTCGATGGTGATTTAAGCCCCCACCGTCGACTTCAAGGCAGCGCTGCAACCGTCAACTTCAAGGCACCTAACCCTAACCTTAACCCTTGCCTAACCCTAGGGCCTTTCATGCAGCGCTGCCTGGAAGACGACGTTGGAGGCTTAAAACACCAAACACCTTAAACCACTGTCAAGTTAAAACCGAAGGGTTAGCTTTGATTCAGACTTTAGTTTCAACCCTCAAATCAGAAATATAACTAAGAATGCATTTTTATCATCTCAAGAACATCGCCAGGGTGTGAGCCAACAAAGAGACATTCATGCATGCCTTTATCACCTGTAGGATTGACTATTGTAATGCTCTTCTTTCTCTTCTCCCTAAAAACAACATAGCTCAATTACATTTACTGCAAAACTCAGCTGCACGTGTGCTGAATAGGGCCTGAAAGAGAGCACACATTACACCATTTAAAGTCTGTGCAGCACTGGCTTCCTGTCTTCAGGCCTTTTAATAATCTCTAAAGTCAAAACAAAAACCCACGATGAGGCATCTTCCTGGTCCACGCCTCTGGAAACTGAGGGAAGCAGAGAATGTTGTCACTTTTCAAAGCAAACTCATGACCTAGCTTTGAGTTTTAATAACTACCCTGTCTAATTATTTTTTGTATTTTATATTGTGGTCTGGCTTTTATTTTAGCTTCATGTATTTATCTATGTATTTAAAGCTAGAGTGCGCAGTGTCGGCTGCCCCCCTGAGGAATTCTAAATAATGACAACAAAACTGTCGCGGTCACGGAAGGCTTGTATCACATGTGCGCGCGCCGCCCCCCAAATCTGAGTATTTCACTAAGCACGTTTAAAGTGGCTTTAAAGAAATGAGTACAAAGTACCATGTGCACCTAAATGTTTTACCTGATTCAACGCATTCTCATGAAGAGGTTTATATGATATTGTACGAAAATTTCAGCAACCGCCAGCTGGTCATGTGATAACCGGACACATGACAGTTAATTTTGGTGGTCTTTACAGTTAAATTTAGCCGAAAAAGGGCTACTGGGAGCCAGCTACTGGGAGCCGGCTACATATCACCGTGGTGTGGGTCATCAGAGGCTGTGGCAGTCAAGTTTAGCAGAGAAAAAGTTAGCTTCATGCAGAGACAACAGTAAAGTTTAGGCACCAGAATGAATAGTTAACATTAGAATAAACATTGTGCACTGTAAACCCGTGTGGTCAAACTAATTAATTGGAATAAAACTCATAATATATAATATATATATAGAATATAAGTTTTGAGGTAAAGAATTTTGAGTTTAATGGGGTCAACGTTGTTGAGTTAAGGTTAAATAAAACGATTGAACAAGAAACTAATAAATATTGAGTTTAGTGAACATGAAATACTGAGTTTTTATACTTAAAATTATTGAGCTATATTAAATTAATATTTTCGAGTTGCATATACTGATAATATTTGAGTTGGTTTTATTAACTTTAACAGTAATCAAAAAATGCAAGTTCACGTTACTCCAAATATTCAATCTCTAACAACCTCAGACTTTTGAGTTTATAAACTCAAAAAAATGGAGGCAACTGATAGCCTCCATTTTTTTCAGTATGGCTTACTTATCCAGGTTTACAGTGTGGTTTGGATTAAAACACTCCCGAGACATGAACATGCATTTTCTGAATAAAAGGCTTGTGTTGGATGGATGATGAGTTGGATTTTAAATCATGAAATAAATAAATCAAGAGAATGATTGCAACCCATTGGAAACCACCTCATGACTTGTTTATTTGTACATGGGCCCTTTCCTTTTTGGATGTCATATATATATATGGAGCTCGCTACAGCTCGCATAAATGGAGGGTCAGAAAAGACTTTGGACACTTTGCTTAACATTGCTGAATCCTTGAAATCCATGCTGTAGACTTGTGCTATAGCGGTCCAGGTATCGTTCGTTCATTTGTTTTTGCTTTCACATATGAAAACGAAAAAATGAGAAAACAACTCTTTTTTCTGTTTTTTCGTTTTTTTTGAAAAACAAAAAAACTAAATTATGACTTGATTTTTGGTTTTCGCGTTCTTGCACGGAAATCAGAAAAAACACTTGATATTCCGATTTTCCCCTGTGGGTGGTGCTAAATCTGATTGGCAGGATACGCATTCATTGTTTTTCAAATTAAGAGTTTACCCACACTGTATTTGTTAGCCTGTAAAATTAATAGTCTATATGCAACTTTGAAGGCAATTTGCTAATGCTAGCTAGCCTGAGCTAGAAGCCTTGCTTTGGTGTTATAAGTCATGATCTGTCCTGCTTCAGGTTAATCATGTTTTAAATAAAGTTTAAGCATGTGTATATACCTCTCACTTCATGTGTTTGTACTTTTATCAAAGTATCAGGTAAAAACAGGGCTACAAATGAGATCTCTGTGAGAGACCAGCAAACTCCTAGCAAACTATTATGTAGCTCAATGCTGGACATTTCACCCCAAATTCCGGTTACTTTACTGCTGGGACATGTCCGGTTGTGTAGTATTTGGTTTAGAAGTCTTTATTGGTTATTTTTTACGGTACAAAGTCCTGCTATATATAGCTATATATACTCCGCTATGTCGCGTTAGCATACAGCTACATAATAGTTAGCTATGAGTATGCTAACGTTAGATCTTAGTGGAATGAAGCAGCACTTTCTGACGTCAAAAATCGCAGATAAAGGCTTCTGAACCAAACACTACCCAATCGGACATGTTTCAGCAGGAATGTGACCCGGAATTGGGGAGAATTTAACAACATTGCCAGCTAAGATGACATGTTTACTGCCGTTAGCATGTAGCTACTATAGTGGTATACAGCAGTGGTGGCTGGAAGAGCTGTCATCCGATCTTCGAAAGGACACTTATGTACGTTTACACTTCATCGCATTAAATATTTAAATATTTCCCTGCTTTTGTCATGCCTACTACGCTAACCTTTTCTCAGAGTCTCTCTTTTTTTCCAAAGTGACAGATAAAATCTCTTACTTTTGACCCAAACAGGTGTTACTTTATGTGAATGTATACATTTTTAAATGGTTTCTAAACAAATGTCCTTGGTAACTTTGGCCCAAAGTAATCTGTGATAAACAGTATACTATGTTTCATCTGATTATTTATTATAGTCAAAATAATCCAGCAATTATGTTTTGTAGTACTCGATTGAATTCAAGATGTATAAACTCAGATCAATGAGGCATACAGGCCATAAACAACAAATAGACATTACAATTTTTTTTAGCATTCATAAGAATTTAAGTTAATAAAAACATCTAAAACAAAGAATAAATGTATTATTTAAATGTTTATGATGAGTATTAATGGAACGGTCATTTTTGACCGGGAATAAAAAATAGTTGCATGACATTGAACACAACAGGATTAAACGATGAGCTGGGTCTTCCCCTCTCCTACAAAAACAGATCGTGCCTTTTGTCTGACAACTGTCAATGCGTGAAAATGTTTACATTTAGGCTATTTCAATAGATTTTAAGTCAGTTAAGCCAAATAATTGGGTGACAAATAGCATGCATATAGACTATTAATTTTACATATAGACTATTAATGTTACAGGCTAACAAATACAGTGTGGGTAAACTCTTAATTTGAAAAACAATGAATGCATATCCTGCCAATCAGATTTAGCACCACCCACAGGGGAAAATCGGAATATCAAGTGTTTTTTCTGATTTCCGTGCAAGAATGGGAAAACCAAAAATCAAGTCATAATTTAGTTTTTTCGTTTTTCTAAAAAACGGAAAAAGGAGTTGTTTTCTCGTTTTTTCGTTTTCATATGTGAAAGCAAAAACAAATGAACGAACGATACCTGGACCTATAGCCTTCTTACTTATTTGTGCATGTGTTTGGTCCCTTATGTCTTATATCTGTCTCTCTGTCAATGTATTTTGTTTGTTTGTTTGTTTATGTTTTATTTGTAAGCTGCAGACATCATTCTTACTGTTGTGTTTTTATTATGTCTCCCTCCTTCCCGTCTTTCCTCTGGGTTTTTTGGTCCTGGGACACGTACTTATGTCTCAGCATATTGTTTGTAATTTGAAAAAGCACCATGTGATGGTGCTCTGCCACCCTGTGTGACTATACTGAATAAAAACATTTGATTGCAAAAAAAAAAATTTAAAAAAATAAAGAAAAGAATAATACGGCTGCTAAAGCAATGGGTCAATATTTGGCGGTGGTAGATTTAAGTTGCTCAATTGCACTGATAGCCCGTTACCTGAGCGGTGCCAGCGTCCACCACTTTCTTACTAACGAGGTCACACTTGTTCCCCACCAGCAGCCTGGAGACGTTTTCACAGGCGTAGCGATCTATCTCGTCCAGCCACTGCCTCACATTGTTAAAGGACTCCTGTGGAGAGGAGAATAAGAAAAGAAGAGAAGTTAATGTTCAAACTCTGTCCCATTATGTTGTTGATGATGTGACAGAAACGCACACTGACCTGCTCAGTGACGTCGTAGACGATGATGATGCCGTGCGCTCCTCTGTAGTAGCTGGAGGTGATGGTTCGAAACCTCTCCTGACCTGCTGTGTCCCACTGAGGGACACACACACACACACACACACACACACACAC
This sequence comes from Sander vitreus, assembly GCF_031162955.1. Taxonomy (NCBI): domain Eukaryota; kingdom Metazoa; phylum Chordata; class Actinopteri; order Perciformes; family Percidae; genus Sander; species Sander vitreus. Next base: position 33,228,135 of record NC_135857.1, on the reverse strand, counting down.
ACACACACATAGAGTAAGATGGTGAGCATGGTCAGTACCAAGCTTACATGACACAGTATTTTCTTTTTTTTATTACTTTAACCCTTGTGTTGTCTTCCCGTCGACCATGCAATGTTTAGTTTTTCTGGGTCACAATTTAAAATTCAAACTTATTTTTAACGTTTTGGTCAACTTTTTCAACATTTTTGTCACCTTTTTTCGATGTTTTTGTCGATTTTTACCTGCGTTTTTTTTTTTTTTCATGTTTTTTAAGCTTTTTCCGACATTTTTGTCACCTTTTTCAACATTCGTTTATGAAATTATTTTCAAATGCTATAAAATTGAATACCCAAACACCCAAATTCAATGAAAGTAGGAAACTGATCATTTATTTTACTTCGTGAAGAGCGTCGTATGGAACCATCCATGTTATTTTTTTGACAATTTGATTGAAAGAAACCCAAAATTTCTGATATAGAAACTTTTTGAAAACGGGTCAAATTAGATGGCGTTTCCTAAGAAGAAGCCGCTCCCCACCACACCGCTAATGACGTCTTATAAGCAAATTCTTACAATCTGTAGTTTCACTGTCTTCCCGTCCATGTCGATGGTCCTGATCTTGAAGTCGACTCCGATGGTGGAGATGTAGCTTTCAGTGTAGGTGTCATCCTGAGGGGGTGTGTGACATTCGATCAACAATAAGCAGTAAAGTGTTTAAAATGAAGTGTGTGTGTGTGTGTGTGTGTGTGTGTGTGTGTGTGTGTGTGTGTGTGTGTGTGTGCGTGCGTGCGTGTGTGTGCGTGTGCGTGTGTTCGGGCCTACCGCAAAGCGCAGTAGCAGACATGACTTTCCAACTCCAGAGTCACCGATCAGAAGAAGTTTGAACAAGTAGTCACTGGAGGAGGACACACACACACACACACACACACACACACACACACATAGATGTACATCATGGCATTCTCATGAACAGGTTCATATGACATCGTACGAAAACTTATACACAACAATTCGTAAGATATCCTACAAAATAAGGCGACCACTGGCTGATCACTTGACGACGGGGTCACATAACAACTTAGCAGGTTAAAATTTATATTTTTAGAGGCCGCTGCAGTTGAGTTTACCTGACAAAAACTTACCATCATCTGGTGATGACAGTTAAGTTTAGGGTTAGGGTTTACAGTTCGGGGTTAGGGTTAGGGGTTAGGGTTAGGTGTGTTCGGATCCCAGAAGCCTCCCCACGCGTCCAACGACTACGTGGTTGAAATGGAGACTAAAGGGTTAGGGTTACGGGTTAGGGTTCACGGTTAGGGTTTAGGGTTAGGGTTAGGGTTTATGGTTAGGGGTTTGGGTTAGTGTTACGGGTTACGGGTTACGGTTAGGGTTAGGGTTAACACCAAAATTACTGGTTTAAATTAGAAAAACAATGTTAGTCGGACGTAAACAAGCCTCTTGAGCTGTGATGTCTGTCTCTTAACATGCCAGCATTAAAGAATTTGCAAACATGTTTTTATATCATATAAGTATAGTTTACCCAGATACCTATTATTACAAAAATAATCCTCAAATGAAAACAAATATAATCCTCCCTTTTAATGCTTCTGAAAGTAACAGAACAGAGCACAGGTTTGAGGGAGAAGTCTCACTTCCCACCACATCAAACTCGTAGGACTACAATACCCAGCAGCCACAGGGGCCTAGTGATCAAACTTCCCAGAATTATCTATGCAGAAAATGAACTAGACTTCTTTCTTCTGTAACTCACAACTCTACAACTGACAACTACTTCTTAGTCAGTACAAACTATGAGATCATCTGTCCTATATATTAATAATACATGCATATGGTATACAGTAACATATCTAAACTTAATCGTAGACATTAGTACAGACAATGTACTAATGTCTTGTCTATTAGTGTAGACAAGACATTAGTACAAACTCACAAGATTAAATTAGTAAATGTGTATTTAAATTTTTGGGCAGAGTTAGCACATCAACAAAACACACAGCACAGACTGCAAAGATATCTCCCTGAACACTCTATCCACGTCAAAAACAAGGCTCTGAAATTGTCTCATAACTTTTTAATGTCAGCAGTCACTGTTAAAGAGCAGATGTCAGTGTCTTCCTGTGGTACACATTGTATGTTTTGTAAGTCACACGCAGCATACAGGAAGAAACGACACTTACTATTCAGGATTCATGATCGCTGAGGTGGCTCCAGGTGACACGACAAAATAAAGAATTCCTGAAATGGAATCCTGAAGCTGAAAATTGTCAGATTATCTCAGCCTCTGTGATGTTGGGTGCTGTTCTGTATGTGTGTGTGTATGTGTGTGTGTGTGTGTGTTTGTGTGTACGTGTGTGTGTGTTTGTGTGTACGTGTGTGTGTGTGTGTGTGTCAGTATCTGTCCTTTGGAGGGCAAATGGCAGAATAAGCCAGAGCTACTGGCTGACTGATGAGCTGACTGGTTCAGATGCATTATTTATTAATAAAGACCTGCTCCGGTTACACCAGGGACAGCACCTGGAACTGAGACACTCGCACACACACACACACACACACACACATACACACACACACACAGACAAACACTGCATTGCTGAATACAATCACCCTCTAAGTCTAAACTAAACATCATCAGCAACTCTTTTATCTGCTCTTTTCGTTTGGGATATGTATTTGTTGCGTCATACATCACTGGACCGACCGCAGCTCTGAAATGTCCAAACAAAAGAAGCAGGAAGTAGTTCTTCTTCTGGAACCACCCATGAAACAACAAGTAACACAAGAGTATCATTAGAGACCCTGATGTTAATGATTATTTTACAACACATTAAGGGAGAAGTTAGTAGTAACAAGTTGTTAGTAACAAGCATTTCTGTGACACGAATACACACAGATGGAAAGAGAGGAGAGAGAAGCTCAGTGTGTCCAAGGAGTTACCCCGGTAGTCTAGAACTAGAACCGCATAACTAAGAGCTGCAGAGAAGGGGAGATAGGGAGGCTGTGTTCCGTTATTGTGGCTACACACCTTCCCCCGCCGGTCTAGGCTAACGATGCGACTCATTACTCCCTAAGTATATGTAAGCTTTCTATGGGGAGAAGCAGAGATAGGGTGGGGGTGCGCCATGACTGTGGCTACACACCCACCCCCGCCGGTCTAGGCAAATGCTGCAACTCCTCATACCCTAAATACAGTAAGCTTTCTATGAAGAGAAGCCGAGATAGGGAGGCGGTGCGTCATGACTGTGGCTACACACCTTCCCTCGCCGGTCTAGGCGAACGCTGCAACTCCTCACTCCCTAACTATAAGCTTTATCGAAGAGGAGAGTTTTAAGTTTACTCTTAAAGGTGGTGACGGTGTCTACCTCCCGAACCCAGACTGGGAGCTGGTTCCACAGGAGAGGAGCCTGATAGCTAAATGCTCTGGCTCCCATTCTACTTTTAGAGACTCTAGGAACCACAAGTAACTCTGCATTCTGGGAGCGCAGTGCTCTAGTGGGACAATAAGGTACTATGAGCTCTTCAAGATATGATGGTGCTTGACCATTTAGAGCTTTGTAGGTCAGGAGAAGGATTTTAAATTCAATCCTGGATTTTACAGGAAGCCAATGCAGAGAAGCTAATACAGGAGAAATATGATCTCTTTTCTTAGTTCTTGTCAGAACACGCGCTGCAGCATTCTGGATCAGCTGGAGAGTCCTGAGAGTTTTATTTGAGCTGATTTGATCCTGATAATAGGGAATTACAATAGTCCAGCCTGGAAGTAACAAATGCATGGACTAGTTTTTCAGCATCGTTTTGAGACAGGATGTTCCTAATTTTGGCAATGTTAAAGGTTTGTTTTAAGTGGGCGTTAAAGGATATATCCTGATCAAAAATAACTCCTAGATTTCTGACAGTAGTGCTGGAGGCCATGGCAATGCCATCTAGAGTAATTATATCTTGGGATAATGATGTTCGGAGGTGTTTAGGGCCCAGCACAATAACTTCAGTTTTGTTTGAGTTTCACATCAGGAAATTGTAGGTCATCCATGATTTGATATCTCTAATGCATACTTGAAGTTTAGCTAACTGACTGGTTTCGTCTGGCTTGATTGAAAAGTATAATTGGGTGTTTCCTAATAATATTGCCTAGAGGAAGCATATACAAGGAGAAAAGAATTGGTCCAAGCACTGAGCCTTGAGGAACGCCATGGCTAACTTTAGCGTACTTGGAGGATTTATCGTTGATATTGACAAATTGAGATTGATCAGAGAAATAGGACTTAAACCAACTTAGTGCGATTCCTTTAATGCCAACTAAATGTTCCAGTCTCTGTAAAAGGATGGTATGGTCAATAGTGTCGAATGCAGCACTAAGATCTAATAAGCCAAGTATGGAGACAAGTCCTTTGTCAGCAGCAATTAGAAGGTTGTTAGTAATTTTCACCAGTGCCGTCTCTGTGCTATGATGCTTTCTAAATCCTGACTGAAAGTCCTCAAATAGACTATTCCTATGTAAAAAGTCACATAACTGATTAGTGACTACTTTCTCAAGGATCTTGGAGAGAAAGGGAAGGTTAGATATAGGTCTATAGTTGGCTAATACCTCAGGATCGAGGGTGGGTTTTTTCAGAAGAGGTTTTATCACAGCTACTTTAAATGACTGCGGTACATAACCTGTTAATAAAGACATATCACTATATCACAATAAAGTCACAATCCGATGATGTTCATGTGATCATGTTTGCTTGAATAAAAAATGTTCCCAAGAGACATTGTCAGTTTTCTTTTTCTCTCCTTCTGAGGACACGTGGTGCTCAAAGGTATAGACAACACACACACATACACACACACACACACACACACACACACACACACACACACACACACACACACAAAACCACATTCAAGCCTTCATGCACACAATAGCACTCATGCACAGAGCCACTCAAACACCGATCTGGCTTGTTGTTGTCGACACATGTGGCTGATTATTCCTCTAATGAGTGTGAGCGGGAGTGTGGGAGAGAGGAGCGGAAGCTGCAGTTAGTCAGCTGAGTCGCACATAATTGATTTAAGCCTTTAATTCAAGAGCATAAAAATAATATTAATCAAATCCGGCCTAGGCCACGTCCAAAGTTTGCAGACGCATCTCTAAATGCATCACGTGTAGCAATTTACAATACATCTTTCTGAGCTCAACACAAAGATGTTATATTAGAATATTGGTTCCACATTCCAGTGTCATGAATGTGTGATATTATGTAATGTCAAGCTTCTGATTAACATCTGGACAGAGAAGTTTCAGAAAACTTTTGGTATAAACATGGCCAGGTCACGGAGTCAGCCAATGTTCTCTGCATTTCACTGCAATCCTCCTCTCCTCTCTTCTCCTTGTTTCCTTTCCTCTTCTCTCCCTGTTTCTTCCTTTTCTTCCATTATCTCTCCCCTACTTGTTTCTTTTCAAATCTTGTCTTTTCTTTCCTCTTTTTCCTCATCTCCTCTTCTTACGGTTTTCTCTCATTTCCTCTCATTCTTGCCTCTTTGCTCCTCATCGTCTGTCCTTCTTTCCTTTCATTTACTCTTGTTTCCTTGTCTGTTCTCCCCTCATTCCTCTACTCTCTTCTCCTTGTTTCCTTTCCTCCTCTCTCCCCGCTTCCATTCCCTCTCTTCTACTTCGGTCTCTTCAAATATTTTTCTCTCTCCTTTTCTTTCGTCTCCTTTACCTTATCGCCTCTCTCTCTCTCTTCTTACAGTTGTCTCTCCTTTTCTCTCCTCTCCCTTTTTCTTTTCATATTCTCCACAGTCTGTTCTTGTTTCTTTTCATTAACTCTTCTTTCCTTTCCTAGTCTCTTCTCTCCTCTCTTCTCCTCACTTCCTCTCGTCTCCTTTTATTTTTAGAAATGGACAGAAGACAAAGCGAAAGTGATGGAGTCTTATTCACCGCTGACTCCCGTGTGTGTGTGTTTGTGTGTGACCCCCTGGTCACGGGAGCGAGCAGGGAGCAGGGGATTGTGGGATATGCGATGGCTGAGCAGCTGTGATGGGGTCAGGGGTCAGAAGCCCTGACGACGGCCTGTTGCCGGGGCAGAGGCGGCAGCGCGGTGGTTGCCAGGGCAGGGCCAGGCATTGTGGTGCTACTGATGAGGCATGGAGGTGGGAAAACTGGGGGAAGGGACAGGGAGAAAGAGAAAAAAATAAATAAAGAACGAGAAGAGAAAGAAATTAACAAAGAGAGAGGGCTAGAAAGCAGGACGAAGGGTGGGAAAATTAAGCTATATTCCAAAGCCATGGAGATGGAGAAAAGGGGACAAACAAAATGACTAATATACTGAATATCTTTTGGTTTTACCACAAGTGCAAGTTTTGTGTTTATTGTGGAGGCTTTTCTCACTCATGAAAGCTGACTGTCTGTGCAATAATGAACGGAAGCAAATGGTTTCTGGAGGACTAAAGACTGACTGTGTGCAGAACATAACAGAGAAGAACGAAAGACGGAGAGAACCTGACACTTAAACATGACACGTGAAACTGAATTAGACAAACTACACACAGAAGACTGACTCAAGTGGTCAATGTTTAGATTCACATATATTTAGGAAGTAATTGTTAAACGGCTTCAAGTTTGATCACAAGTTAGACAGAAAGTCTGTGTGTGTGTGTGTGTGTGTGTGTGTGTGTGTGTGTGTGTGTGTGTGTGTGTGTTACCGTGTTTATGGGTT